>NC_022010.1:2842501-2843081 GCF_000317375.1 Microtus ochrogaster | reverse complement strand
GAGAGAGAGAGAGAGAGAGAGAGAGAGAGAGAGAGAGAGAGAGAGAGAGAACTGGTGACTGTGAACCAACATGCTTGCTTTTGGCTTTCATGTACCCTCCCTTGCCTCTGCATCATGGCCTCTGGGGCTGGCTTAGGGCCATGTGTGCCTTTGGCTGCCCTGGTGACACTCTTCCCATTAAAACCATGAAAGGGCACATTCTGTCCTCATGTGCATTGTCATGCTGGTACAATGGTAGCATGGTTGTGGCCACAGTAGGTGTATGTGGTGTCTACCCTGGGGAGGGCACCCATGGTTCACCCATCCTGACAACAAAGCTCTTGATTAGTAGGTGAGTGTTCAGATAAGCACTGTGACTCTGAGGTCCTGACTGCTGCAAGAACCCAGATTGGGAATGAGCTATCCTTAGAATAGTGAGGATTAGGGTCAGAAGAATTTCGCCTTCCATTTATTCACTTGGCAACTATTTATGCAGCCAATGGCTATCTGCTGTGTAGTTACACACCCAGTGACTCTCTGCTGTGTAGTTATACACCCAGTGACTCTCCGCGGTGTAGTTACACACCCAGTGACTCTCCGC
>NC_022010.1:2826596-2841535 GCF_000317375.1 Microtus ochrogaster | reverse complement strand
CCAGTGACTATCCGCGGTGTAGTTACACACCCAGTGACTATCCGCGGTGTAGTTATACACCCAGTGACTCTCCGCGGTGTAGTTACACACCCAGTGACTCTCCGCGGTGTAGTTATACACCCAGTGACTATCCGCGGTGCATACACCCAGTGACTATCTACTACATACTGTTTTGTGGCCTGCCATTGTGCAGGGGATAGGGTGCCCTGTGAGCTTGCTACTGAGTGTAGAGTGAGGATCGTATCCTAGTTAATGTGACTGTCTAGCAGCATGTTCCGTGGACTGTCCGGTGTCTGTGGTGCTCTGCCAGCATGCGTGGGGACTGGGCATGTCTGAACTGTGGCCCAAGGGGTGGACCCAAGGTTTGCACATTTGTGTGATCAAGAGGCATAGCCCAAAGATAGATTCCAGCAAGTGCAAAGGCCCTGAGGAGGCTATGAGAGCCTCCAAGGGCTTCAGTGTATAGATGCCATGACTAGGGGAGAGAGTGGCCAAGTCAGCTGAAACCTTTTTGTTTGGTTTGGTTTTGAGGAAGGGTCTCATGTAGCCTGGCTGGTCTTATATTCCTGATCCTTTTGTCTCCACCTCCCTAAATACTGGGATGGCAGGCGTATGCCGCCTTGCATGAGCACCTTGAGTGCTCAGCAGCTACCTCCTGCAGGTTGAGGACACTGGCCAAAAGGCACCAATCTTGGAGCAGTGGAATCCCACCCTGACCCCTGTCCATAGGCTCCCTATCCCATTATAGACCTCTGCTCTTCCGTGGAGTGTCACAGCTGCTTGTGTGTGCATGAATGTGTCACTGTGTGTGTTGGGGTGTATGAGTACATGTATGAGTATATGTGTTCTTTAATAAGCATGTGCATGAGTGTCTCAGTGTATGTGTGTGTGTGCATGCATTCATGCATGAGTATGTGTTCATGAATGTGTGTGCCTGAGTGCATCCCACACGAAACCATGAGTTCCATGGTGGTAGGGGGTCTCTGGTTTATATCAGTGCATAAGCAGGTGCTCTGTAATGTATCTGGGGAGCAGGGGAGTTATTTACTGAGCACCTGTGGGGACCCAGCACTCTGCATGCTGTGCATGAATATAGAAGGCTGACAGACATGCGAGGCTAAGAGCTGGAGTTGACGCCAGCGGATGCAGTTGGAACCCGAAAGCTTTTGCACCGTCTGTGCGGAAGGAACTCCGGAACCAAGCTGTCTTTCTGTGTCTCCCCAGCCCTGCAGAGACAGCCTGTGGGCACAGCCTTCTTCTCCCTGCTGCTTCTGCCATGGGCACGAGTGGATGGCCCATTCACCATGAACTGTGACCCCCGCCCCGGCATTCCTAGGTGGTCCTGTGTCTCTCGCTGAGGATCTGACAGCCTAGGTAAGTTGGTACTAAGCTGGGGGCTGGGTGTTTGGAAGGTGAGGTTTCCGGGGAATTTTCTGTCTGTCCTTTGTGCATTGTCAGTGTCCCATGTCCTGGCTGGGTGCTAGTTGTAGAATGGGACTTAGAGAGACCACCTGAAGTGAGCATCCCTGGGCACTGTTCAGATGGAAGATGTTAGGCTTTTAGTTCTCCCAGATCTGCATTCTGCTCCCAGCTGAATGGAGACAATGTTCTCCTTGGCTTGGGGAGCTGGAATCTGTTAGTCCATGGGGTGTGTGATGGAGAGAAAAATGTCCAAATCTGTCTGTCTTCATTTCTTACAGTGGAGGAACCACACAAGGCCTGGGAGGTTAATCAGGACACTGTCTCCCTTCTGAGCACATGGAGGGGCAGGGCCATCTCTGGGGCTCTTACGAAGGGATGGCTTTCATAGCAGAATCAGGGTGGGTCATGAGCAGGGAGGTTTGTATGATGCTTTTTAGGGTGAGAAAGACATAAAACGCTGTATTTTAAAGGGGCAGGGCTGAAACTCAGTGGAGAGGCCTGTCCTGTGGTCAGAACACCTGGTGGGCGGAGGCAAGAGGTCAGCCTTGGCTGCCTGAGACCCTGGCTCAAAAAGCAACAGCAACAACAAAAGGCAAGGCGTGATGGGCCATTATGGGGGAGGTGTGGTTCTAGCTGAGTGAAACCAGTTGGGGACTTCTCTGGGCCCATTTTCTTCCACTCCACGAAGCACATCATCCCCACCTCTCTCAGCTGCTGGAGGATTTGGGGGTTCCTGCCTGAGAGCAGATCTCAAAGCTGACCAGCCTGCAGGGTGGACGGGCACACGGGTGGAGTACCAGGTGCACCTGGTGTAGCTAGGCCTCTCACAACCCACTTCCCAACCACTGCGGAACTCCTCTTAAGACTGTAAGGGGCTGGACCTGGCTCAGCAAGGAGCATGTGCAGCTTGGGAAGCCCTGGGTTCCATTCTCACCCCTGCAAAACCAAAACAAGCAAGGAAGCCGAAATAAAAAGTTGTTCAATAGCAAAACCAACAACAAATAGACAACATAGGGCGAGTGAAAATAACAAAATAAAACAAAACCCGAGGACGTGGGAGGTGGGGGAGGGGCAGCCGACTGGGTTCCATGAGCGCTCGTCTGCAGTGTTTCCAGGGCCTCCTGCTTTGGGTGGCTGTGTGAGCGGAGGGTGGTCACTTACCTTCTCTGTGCCGAGTCCACTGAAGCCGGACTCCAGACTGAGCCAGGCAAGGCCTCAGATCGTGGGGCTTTGCCTGACCCCTCTGAATAGAAGGTCGCTGTCTGTGCCTTTCCAGGCCCCAGGAAGATGGCAGTGCATCTGGAATTTGCCCAGTGAGATCAGGATCTGGGGCTCTGGGTCTAAGGTCTCTCTGTCTCTCATTCAGAGTCTCACAAATATTCTTTGCTAAATTTACTGTTTTTTTTTTTTCAGTTGCTTCCTCATATCTGATGTGCTTAATCCTCATGGAGCTACATCCGTAACCATGGTGACGCGGGTCGAAGTTGGCTCTATTGCATCCCTGAGGGCGGGGCCTGGCCTCGGTGACATCAGCAGGGAGAAAGCCCTGAAGAGAACATACTTTGGTCAGACTAGGGATGCCCCTGGGGCCCCCTCCACTAGAGTCCTGAGTACAGAAAGCCCCCTACGGACCCACCTGTTCCCTCTGCCCCTTGCTCCCAAGCCTTTCCTTAAGGAGCAGGTCCTTGAGAAAAAGATTCCTGTCACATCTTTGTGGGCTGGTGCTACCCAGTCCTGTCCTTCAGCTGAGATCGACATGAGAGAGGCTAAAGAAGATGTGGCTAAAAGGATGCCGGGCTTAGCCGGACAGGAGGCAGGCAGAGGAGAGGGCCTGCCAAATGGCCTGTCTGTATCTAACAAGGCCACCTTCCTGAGGTCTGGCCCCAGCACCGTGGGCCTCTTTGAAATGAACAAACCCGGACCCAACCTAGGCAAAGGAACTAGTGAGGGGAGCCGGGAGGCCAGCTCCCGCACAGCCCAGGCATCTCCCTTAAGTGCCAGGCCTGAGGTGGCCGCCAAGCCTGCCCTCCCAGCTCGAAAGCCCCCAGTGACTCTGCCCCGACCCACCTCCCTGTCAAAGGACGCTGGGTCTGACATGTCCCAGAAGTTGGCAGGCCAAGCCCAACCTTTGCCAAAGGCCCACAGTGTGGAGGACCCTGCTGGCTGGGCTCCAGAGACCAAGTCCCATCCGAAGAGACGCCCCACGTCAGCAGTGTTCGAGTACCAGCCGCCCCCAAAGCCAGGCCCAGGTGGAGTGGCAGTCACGGGCAAGGTCCCCCCTGTCCCTCCGGAGAAGACGTGGGTGAGGAAACCCAGGCCTCTGTCTGTGGACCTGACTGCTGTGTTTGAGAGTAGAGAGACACTGCTGAGGAAGGTGCCCGGTGGGCAGAATCCAGTAGAGAGCCAGGGCCCAGAGAAGACCTGTGTGCAGCCTAAGGGCAATGCAGAGGGCCCTGTCCGCATGGAGGTCACCCCTCAGGACCCCGACTCAGACTTCCAGGAGGTGGCCAAGAGGCTCCATGTGCGGAGGGAGAGGACGATTCTTAAACAGACAGATACAGACAGCCCTAGGATTCCCCAGGATGAGGAAAGGCCAGACCAACAGTCAGAGAAGGAGCCGGGGTCCCCTTTGCCCAGGCCAGGAAGAGGCCTGGGACTGGCTGAGGTCAAGGATGGAGGGTCTGAGCAGGAGGCTCCTGCAGGGACCATCAGGAAGCGTCTCAGCCTGTTTGAGGAAGAGACTGCTGTGGCCTTGGTGGTGGTGTCCGAGCCCTCTCCTAGTTCCCCTGCGTCCCCATCCACAGTGCCAGGGTTGGAGAGAACTGGTGTGAATGTTCAGGCTCGGATCAAAGGTTGGACTGTGGAGAGCACGGGGGCGAAGCCGGAGGTCAGGAGAAGGACATCCCAGGCGCGGCCGTTGTCTGTGGATTTGACCAAACCGTAAGTAGACACATCCTAGAAACTTGCTCAGCCTCAGGCTGCCTCAACACCCACTGGAGAGCCCAGGGCTAGCCTAACACCTGCACATACATCCATTACCCAGGGGGAGGCGATGGTAGTGATGCCTCTCAGGGTACACACAGATGAGAAGGTCGGGACATCCCTGGTGCTGGGCTCCGTTGGTACTCACTGTAAGAGCGCAGTGATGGAAATGAGGTTCTTGCTTCACAGGTGTGGGTGAGAAGGTGAGGCGCTGTGGGGAAGCCAGAGTTGGGGAGTCTGGATCAGTTCCAGCTCAGCCTGGTTCTGTGGCTAAGCTGCCCCCAGGGTCAGACTGCCCTTTAACTAGAGCAGGGATGGCATGTGCCTCAGTGGCAGAGTACTCAAACGGCGCTACGCAAGGCCCTTGGTTCTGTTCCTAGCCCCACTTCTGTCCCCAGCATTTCTTCCCCCCATACACACGCACGCACACGCGCACACACACAGACACAGAGAGAGAGAGAGATTAGGCCTCAGCCTCCATGAATATATTGAAAAACAAATAAACCAATAGAGCCTAGATGACCAGGGCCACCGTCTAATGTAGCCCAGGCTGCCTCAAATTCTCTAGGTAGCTTAGGATGACCTCCAACTCCATATCCTGTTGATTCTACCTCCATAGAGCTGGAATTAGAACCAAAATCCTCTCCAGGACCTTCCATCAAAGATTGGGAGAACACTCTAGAAAGAGTATGGGCAGTGTTCTCCATGGAGGAACCCTCAGCACGGGAGTCCTGGGGGCACTGAGTGAGCCACTGAGGCTAATACCGACACCCCATGTGTGCCACACCCCACACACTCCAGCCTTGTTTCCACTGTGACCACGCTTCCCACCAGGGAATACTTAAGGCCTTGGGAGCTTGGTGCAGCCAGGGGCCAAAGTTAATTTTAGGGGTCCAGGATGTGAAACCCGGGTCATCAGACTTGGCAGCAAATGGCTTTACCCCTGAGCCATCCCTCATCCTGCCCCAGGGATGCTGGTTCACTGGTTTATATGTTGGGAGATTTTGAAAGAGAGATTCTCAGTCTAAGACAGCAGAGATGCCCAGGGTCTCACTGTGCTATCCAGGTGCCTGTGAGGAGTCACATGATCATGTGACAGATGGGGAAATCGAGTCTCAAATTAGGAACACTCATGCCCTCTCAGCAGTATGGATTGCCTGGTAGGGATCAAGTTCAAATGTTTTGGAACCCCCTCCCCTGTTTCCTTTCTTTCTCTTTATTCCCAAGCCCCAGCCCTGAACCCTAAACACTGTATAGACACTTTGTGATTCATGTTCAGGCTTGTACTGCAGAGAACACGATCAGAATGGGAAGATTCGGATCCCCTCCTCCTTCCCTTGCATAAGTAGGGAAACTGAGGCCCAGAGGGGCGATTGACTAGACACACTGAGAAGTATAAGCAAGTCCGTGTCCCCATTTATATGATGACCCACCACCCCCGGGGTCTTGGGTCTCAGGTCTCGTGGCTGCTCCTTGGCAGTGGGTGAGTGTTGTGCCCACAGTTGCTAAGAAGAACCATTAATTATCCTGCCTGGGGCTTCTTCAGTCTTCCCTAAACGCCTTCACAGAGCTATTAGGGTCATGGCTTGCCTCTTATGTCTGCCCTATAAAAGAGGGTGGTAGGTGTTAATTATCCCTGCTTTACAGCTGAGGAAATAGAGGCTCAGGTGAGGCCACAGGCCACCCAGGCTCCCACGAGGAGGAGGGAGGGAGCTGGGAGCAGCACCCGGCACCTGCTTCTTCTTCCCAGCGGCAGACTTTTTCCATGCAGATATGCTCTGCCTAAGGTACACTCTTCCCACCAATTCCTTGTGCCTTCTGTGATTACAAATGACACCACCTTTCTCAAAGGAAGTTGGCCAGGTGGCCAGGTTTATGCCTTTCTGGGCCCCAAGCCGAGGACAGTATGGGCTTCAGGGAGTCAAGGCTTGTCACTCTGTGAGTAACTCTGTCTTTGTCCCAGGTTCTCACGATCACCTTCCGGCAATGAGGTCGGGTACGAGAAATGTGCTCTGCTGGGTGGCGAGCTCACTGGGGAGAGGAGAGAAAAGGTAAGTGTGCCGTGCACCATCTCGGCTAGGAGAAGCTTGGGATCCGCCAGGCGCTGGCAAAGGCAGCAGAATCTTGTCACCACTGCTGCTGGCATGTTCAAGTCCCTGGCGCTGGGGCCGAAGGCTATGCACAGAGGCGCCTGGCAGGCATTGGTTTTATTTTTTTTTTCTGTGCAAAAAGTTCGAGGGAGCACCTTCTTCAGTGGCTTTATTCAAGCGTCAGGGAGGCAGAGGCAGGTGGATGTCTGTGCGCTTGAGGCCACAAGAACTTGGGAGAAACCTTGCCCCGTTCACTCCTTGAGTTCTTTCCCTTCCCCTTGACTCGGTACCCAGTAACAGAAACGGTTCCGATGCCAAAAGCCATGTTTCTTTGCTCTGGCTCTTAGAACAAAGCTCCCAGTCACATGGTCACGTAACTGTTTATGGTTGATGCTCTCTGGCCTTATATTTCTTTTGACACATCTTTGCTGAAGTGCAAGGGACAGACATGAGAATGCGGCCATAAAGAGCCTGAGCAGCAAGCTTCCACCATGTCCTCCCCGCAGCCGCTGCCACTCAAGGTGGCAAACATTTACACCACACCCAGACACCACCCTTGCCTCTCTGATGTCTCCAGCCTGCCCTTCTCCCAGCAGACCCCCGTAAGCTTTCTCTCCATAGAGACTGGTTTCCATTTCTAAGACCTTCAGACCAATTGAGCTGGTGACAGTCACGTGCTTGTTTATCTGGCCTTGTCTCTTCGTTCAGAGTCACCATTCTCAGGTTGGTCATCTTGTAGCCCTTTTTATCTCTGTGCTGTATCCATCCAAGAGGTGGACCACAGTGGGATTTGCAATCATTCTTTGGCTGGCACTGGGGTGGTTTCCAGTCTCTGAACTATTAGAAAGTCTCTAAGTCTCTCCCTCTCCTTTCCCGCCCCCTCCCCTCTGAGATGTGGTCTCATGTAGCTCAGGCTGGTCTCAAACTGGCTGTAACTGAGCCCTTGAATTAGCTCTCAGGGGCTAGGATTACAGGTGTGTATCGCCACACCCAGTTTTGGGCCAAGCTGGACGTGGAGTCCAGAGCTTTGTGGATCTTGGCAAGGACTCCACTAACTGATCCATGTCCCTAGCCCAGTTTGTTTTGTTTTGTTTTGCTTTGCTTTGCTTGGGTAAATACCTGGGAGTGGCGTGGCTGGGCCATGCCTCTGCTGGGCTACTGTGTCAAAAGGGACTTCTGCTATCTCTGAATAATAGACCAAGAGCTTCTCCAAGGCCTTGTCCCTCTCAGTGAGTCCCCAAGGAAAGGAGCTGCCTTGGAAGGGCAGTGATGGCCACTCCATTGGTACCACAGAGGCTGCAGCAGTGCAGCATGGGTCTCGGAAGGCTGGGGCTTAGTAGGGACTGTCCTTAAATCTCAGGGCTTGGCTTGAGGGACATTCAATTTTTCTGTAAATTTTGATTATTCAAAAATTCTCAAGAAAGAAGAGGTTAATAAGCCCCTACTTTACATTTTACCAGGGATCATCTCTATAAGAAATACTATTTGCTGGTTTTTAAAAATTGTGGTAAAATAACAAAATGGGAAGCCTGATGGTAGAGCCTGGGACTTATCTCCCACATCAGTCAACCACAGTAAGCCGTCAGCATTGTCCCTGCAAAGTCTGAGAAGCCTGTTTGTATTGTCTATGCTCTTCAGCATTGAGTATTTTAGGGTAGGGTTTGGCTTGGTGGATATAGTGTTTGCTGTGCAAGCCTGGGGACCTGAGTTCAAATCCCACCCCCATGAAAAAGCCAAGTACAGCAGTACACCTACAATTCCAGAGCTGAGGCTGTGGAGACAGAGATTCCCCTGGGTCTAGCTGCACCGGTGAGCTCCAGGTTCAGTGAGAGACCTTGTTAAATAAGGTGGACAGCAGAGGGAGACATTGTTGACCTTTGGTCCTCACAACACACATTTATTGTGTCTTGCTGTTTTTTCTTCATTAATTAAACAGTTTAACTTGTTTTTATTACTGTATGGAGGGAGATACATGTGTCATGGCACGTGGTCAGATGCCACTTTGCAGTGCCCACCCTCCAGCTTTGGTTCTGGCGGTAGAACTCAGGTCACCAGGCCCGGTGGCAGGTGCTTTCCAGGTCGAGCCATCTGAGAGACAGTTTGCTGCTTTAACAGGGAAGCCCCTTCATTTGCCTCCCCATTTCCTGTCCATTTCAAATCCTAATGTTGTCTTCTGCCATTTTTCAGCGTACGGAAGGACATGGTTTGGATGGAATCCCCACCACAAAAAGTTCCTGGAAGTCTGGGGTTCCCCAGAAGACTAGGCAGACAGAACCCAAAGATGCTTCTGGGCAGGACCCTGACAAGTATCAGCGTAAATACTCACCAGGAGACTCAGGCCCTTCTGAAGTCAGTCCAGAAGATGATGGAAGCTTCCAGAAGGTGTGGGCCACGATGTTTGAGCATCATGTAGAGAGACACACAGTGGTTGACCAGGCAGGCCATTGTCTCTCACCTACATCCCCTCATGATGTGGCTGACATCCCAGATCCCAAACCCAGGCCTGAGAAAGGCTATTGGCTAGGGAGGGACCCTCCCGGAGTAATGAGCAAGAGAGACAGCTCTAGGTGGTCCAGCCATGCTGACCCAGGGATGCTGGGACGAGCTGTCCTTGTGGATGTAGAGCCAATACAGTATCCCACATCTGTCCCTGAGACACAGGCCATGGAAGAAGGGCACAGCACTCACACTATCCTGACACATCAGGAAAGTTCCCTTGTGTCCCAGAGGATCCAGCCCAAGTATGACATTGTGCATGCCACAGGGGAGCGAGCGCACAGTGAAGCAGTCTCCAGGGTGCCCGAGGAGAAGGCCGTGACTCTACGCAGTGGCAGATCCCGGCTCTCACTGCAGGGTCGGCAGCTGTCCCAGGAGGTCAGCCCTGCTCACCTGGAATGTGCGCTGCAGGCTCATGGAGGTGCTGGCCAGAGGGCGAGTTCATTATGGGCAGCTCGGGGTCAGGAGGCCAGTGGATCAAATCCACAGGATGGACTTGGGGGCAGTTTCCCGCCCTCCAAATGGACAGGAGGGGCCGTGACAAGCTGGCACAGCACCTCTGTGGTCGGCAGAGATCTCGATGGACCCAAAATAGGTCCATCCTGGGAGAGCTCTTCAAATCCTCCATCCAGGGCCACCGCCGAACCCTGTGACTCCCTAGTACAGGAAAGACTGAACTCCTTGTCTCTGCAGAAAGGTCCCCTTGAAGTAGCCAGTGAAGATAACCCAAGGCTGGCCCAGCCTGAAGTCAGAATGCGGAGATCCAACCCTTCAGAGCCAAGGATGGACAGGTGGAGGCGGCGGACTCTGCCACACGATGTGAAGTTTGATGCATTCAGCCTCCTCACGCCAGAGAACACTTCCAAAGAGCAACAGAGACCTGCAGATGATGTGACCTCCTCAACCTGTGCCTTAAAGAGACCTCCATTGTCCTACCACCAGGCACAAACTCAGGAACTGACGCCAGGAGCCTCACAAAGTAGGACTTGCCCCGTGGAGAAGCCGGGGCCGTCTGCTGAACCCAGTGCGACTTTCTTTGCGGTGACTTACCAGATACCCGATATTCAAAAGGCCAAGAGTGTTGTTAAACCAGGACCTGAAAATGTGTCGGAACCTCCTAGAAGAATGACTCCCCCTCTGTCACCTCGCTCTTTTACGTCTACTTTGGCTTCTCCTAGCCATGAAGAGCCACGGGCTCCTGCCAGCAGTAAGGGCTGGGCCAAGGGCAGAGAACATGAAGAAGGAAAGGGTCTTCCAAAACACACGAAGGCCACAGAGCAGCCATCATCTGCTGGGGACAGGATTCTGGATCCTTCCAGGGACAGAGTTATTGATGTGGATGCTCTGGGGAGTCATCGAGGGTCAGAGGATGGAACTGCAAAAGGCAGCAGGACCAGGGCATCTTCAGGCGTGGGTGCCCCACAGACCTCCCCGGTCCTGAGGCGCCCCAAAAGTCTCCTGGTCAGAAGGAGAACAGAGGTGATCAGCGAGACATTCCCAGGGAAGGTGAGAGATGGCTACAGGTCTGGCGTCCTCGATATTGATGCTCTGATGGCCGAGTATAAAGAGCAATCAAGCAGAAACCTCAGCAAGGCTCAGGAGCAGAGGGGCAGTCCTCCAGCCGAGCCCAGTGGCTCCCCTCAGGAGAGGTCAGGTTGGCCCAAGGAGATGGAATGGAGACGGAGAAGCCTGAATGAAGCTCCCTGGTCAGACAGTGTTGGAAAAAAAGCGGGGACCTTTGTGAAAGCTCCCCAGACCCCTGGCCCGAGCAAGCAGCCAGCAGAGCCCCTAGCGGCAGCCGTGACCACCAAGTCTGGCCTGCCACTGTGGGCACCACCACACTCAGCTTCTGGGGAAAACTGTCCCTCACTCTCCCCTGTTCCTGCTGGTTCCAGGAAAAAATCCCCAGGCCTTGCTGAGTTGGAAAGCAAGCCTTCCCCCAGTGAGCACCTGGAGGCAAAGAATAGGCAAGGCCCAGCCAAGTCCCAGGAACCAGACAGCGAGGACAGAATCTCTCCCAGGACACCTCCCTCTGACCAGAAGAAAGGGACACCAAAGAAGTTCACGAGTCAGGGAGTGGAGGGTGATGGAGTGAAGTGGGGAACCCCCCCACGTGACTATATATCACCAGCGTCACCACTGGACATCAAGAGGGCCTGCTCAGAGAAGGGCCCACCAGCCAGGGTCCAGGAGGGCCTGTCGGTCATGCAGGATGCCAGGCAGCGGAGAGGGAAACCGAGTCTCCCTGCTGAGACAACCAAGGCCACAACGGGACCCTGCCAGAAGGAGGCAAGGAAGCCAGATGGTCCTAAGGTTAGTACATGGTGTTTTTTTCTTGTCATTTTAATTCTGGCTGATGTTTAAGCATCTGTAGCGAGGGTGTCAGACTCAGCCTTTGTGTGACTAAGTGGAGGAGGCCTAGGCACTCTGGGGAGTGGCAGAGGCTGTGGGAGCAGAGTATTCAGGCAAACCTTCCCGACAGGTAGGTGTGCAGACCCTTCCAGACTCCACGAAGTTTCTGCTTCCTCCTCTCTATCCTCTCCCCACTCCCCTTCTTTTGCTGGGCAGGGCATGTGAAGCTAGTACTTAGCCCCAGCCCTGACCAGTTTGTCCTGGGACAGCCTGAGAAAGTGACATCATTTGCTCAGAGAAATCACATTTTCAGGTGGATTTTCCTGTCATAAGATGGTTTGTTAGAAAACCTTCCCAGCCAAGTTAGTCCCTTGCTCTGTCTGCTTGACTGTGGATTGTGGGTTCAGCACTCGGCCTGGGGTGGGGATGAGAGCCAATGTTTTGCGTGAGCAGCGTGGAGTGCCTGCTCTATACCAGTTTTCTTATTGTCTTCCCCAGAGCCAGCGGCAAGTACATGAGCTTCCAGAAAGATCTTTGGTGTGTGAATGATCGTAAGAGGCCTACTGGGTTTTACAAGCTGGCTTACCCCAACTCTGGGTTCCCCCAGAGGCAGAAGCCTGTCTTAGGTACCTTAGGGACTGGCTGGGGATTGGGAAGGTGACAAGGAATTTGATACCAGTGTGTGTGCAAATAAAACTTGGTGCCCTGAGAACCTCTGGGAAGCTCATAACATGAGTGAGTTGATGGGGTCAAGGGTCAGAGGGCCTGAAGTATGGATTTTCTGCTTCCTCCTATTGTCCTCTAAGCCTGTGTATGGGGATGTGAGACTCTGCCGTTCTGATTGGACAGCAAGGCTGTCTGCACACAGGAGGACGGCTTTGCTCCAGTTCATGTGTCTGTCCTGACTACTAGGGAGTGGACAAGGTCTGCTACAGGTGTAAAATAGGCAGCAAAAACACAAAAAACAGGACTCAGAGAGACTAAGAAACCTATTACAGGTCACACAGCAAAAGGCAAAGATGCTTGAGCCCAGATCTAGTCAGATGCCTATGAGATGCTGACCACTGTGGTCAAAGTGGGGAGGGAGTCTGAAGCCCAGTGCAGCTCTTGGAGAGATTTTTTTTTCGCCTTGGCTGGGTGATGGGGACCTGGAAGTTACATGATGCTCAATGAAGTGCTGGAGGAGTGGCCCAGGAAAACATCCTGGAGGAGGCACTGAACTCAGTCACTCCCTGAGGAGACACTGGGACGGCCACAGCAGGGACAGAGGCCTGGAAGCTGGAGAGTCCTTCATAGCCATTGTCCTGTGATTCAGCGGGAGGCAACAGCCTAGCCTGAGCAGTGTTTTCTGCTGTGACAAAATGTCACAGGCTGGACATTCCTGGAGAAGAGAGACTCATTTCCCGCAGTTCTAGTACCCAGGGCTGGCTTCTTCCCTTCCGCATTATCCTGCAGTTTCAGGTCACAGTGTCTTTAAAGTAGAGCACAACCCAGGATTGTGGCAAACAGTTTCTCATCCCCAAGCCTGTGGGAGAGGAACCAGGGGGCTAGCCTGGCAAAGGGACTGTGAGGAGTGTTTAGGGGGATGCAGCTTCAAACCTGCGGCTCTTCTGGGAGCTCAGGCTTCTAAGTGCCACATGCAGAACCTCCCATACTTGCCATGGAACTTCTCCGTGCCTCTGGTGCCTCCTGTGCCCACACCGTTCAGGAATGATGGCAGTTCCCAGCCTTGAAGCCCTGCTGTGGGGAGCTGCAGGCTGCTGCAGGCTGCGTGTTCCTGTGAGGGGCTCACTGGAGCTGTGCTAGCAGCATGAGGGGGAAGAGCTGTGGAAGGTGACACTTGCTCAGCCCGCCAGCACCTCAGGTCCCGCTGGCAGCTGGCAACAGAGAGCCCAACAGAGAGCCCGGGCTGCAGAGGGGCCCTGAGTGCCCAGGCCCCAGGAGGGCTTGTTGTCAGGGATCAGCTTTCTCAAGGCTGAGGGATGGAGAGACCAGCTTCCTGTTTCTCCCTTCCTGCTTCTCTCCTGCAGAAAGGCCTTTGGTTGACTTTGGGGTCAGGGTCTCGTGTAGCACAGGCTGTCCTTCAAGGCCTGACCCTCCTGACCCCTACCTGTGCTTCCTTGAGTCTCTCTGATTCTTGATCTTAAAGAACAAAAACATGCAAAAGAATGAAAATGAAAAGCCAGAGGCCTCAGCTCAGGGCTCTAAACTCTGCAGACCTCCGGGGGCAGAGGGAGCAGGAAGCCTTCTTCCCTGCAGCTGGTGAGGATTTCTGCAGCCTGGGATGGCACTGTATGCCTTAGGAGCTAGAACTATTCCATGGTTTTGTACATACACATCACACACACACACATACACATGCACAAAAGTGGTGTATTTCTGTTGGGTGCTTAGGCGAATTTCAGCCATCTAGGGAATGTGGGGGTGCAGGAAGCGAGGCCCCTCCCAGAATGCTTGCCTTTCAGGTCTTGTGGTGCAGACCCCAAACCCCAGCTACTCAGGAGGCAGGAGAATCAGAAGTGCAGGTCCTACTGGATGGAACAGGGTGGCCTCTCCCAGCCTGTGAGCCATGCCCCTTAGACACCTTTGGCCATGGCTGCTAGGCAGGTGTCCTCAGTCCTCTGGGGACATTTTGTCGTCACTCTGGGATGGGTTATCGCTGCCATTTAGGCAGAACTCAGAGCTTCCATTTGAATCCTCCAGGGAGCGGGGCAGTCCCATGCAGAGTGAGCCAGGTCACATTTGACCCTGCTCTAGAGCCAGGGGACATGGGGGATATAGTTAGTGTGAAACATGCCAGTGTTCCGGGGTACTCCTACACTTTGGGGGTGGTTAGTTAAGATGTTTTACTATAGGCACAAGGGTTGAGAACCAGTGCTCAGAGCAAAGGGTGACGTCACATACACGGCCACTCTTCGCAGTGACTGAAGTGGTTCCTCATGGACTGTATCTGGGCTTCCTCCCTGGTCTGCACTGCTGTCAGACTGCGCAGGCGCAGGCGGTGTGTCTGTGCTCTTACTGTGGAGGGTCTTCACATGCAGTCCAGCTACTGATAGACACCAAAGGGTGGTTAAAAGGACAGTGTCCCCTCTCCCCCTCTCCCTACCTCCCTCCCTGCCTTTCCTTTCTCTCTCTTCCTGCATCCCTCCCTCCCCATTTCTTCCTTTCCCTCCCTGCCGGTGCTGGGGATTGAAACCCAGGGTCTCTGGGGCGTCCTGTGTGCTGGGTGAGCAGCTACCAGGGTGAGTTACTTTCTTTTTTCTTTTGACACAGGATGATTCTGTTCTTAGGCTGGGCTTTACTCATTCTTTTGCTGGCAAGTCTTGAATTTGCAATGCTCCTGCCTCAGGACCCTCCTCTTTCCTCCCCTCCCCTCCCTTCCTTCTCCTTCCCTCCTCTTCTTTCCCTTCCTTCTCCTCCCCTCCCCTCTCTTCCCCTCCTCTCCCTTCCTCTCCAGCAAGCTGAGGTTACTGGCCTTCTCTCTCCTCCCCTCCCCTCCCCTCCCTTCCCCTCCAGTAAGCTGAGGTTACTGGCTTTCTCTCTCCTCTCCTCTCCCCTCCCCTCCTCTCTTCTCTCCTCTCCCCTCCCCTCCCCTCC
>NC_022010.1:2810383-2826496 GCF_000317375.1 Microtus ochrogaster | reverse complement strand
CCTCCCCTCCCTTCCCCTCCAGTAAGCTGAGGTTACTGGCCTTCTCTCTCCTCCCCTCCCTTCCCCTCCAGTAAGCTGAGGTTACTGGCCTTCTCTCTCCTCCCCTCCCCTTTCCTTCCCTTTTCTCCCTTCCCTTTCCCTCCCCTCTCTTCCCCTCCCCTCCACTCCAGTAAGCTGAGGTTACTGGCCTTCCCTCTCTTCCCTTCCCCTCCTCTCCTTTATTCTCCCTCCCCCTCCCTTCTAGTAGCTGAGGTTACTGGCCTCTGCTCCCTCCTGTCCTGTCCCCTCCCTCCAATCCCCTCCCCTCTCTTTCCCTCTGGTAGCTGAGATTACCTCCAGGCCCAGCTCTCTTTCTTTTTTACTTAGCAAACATTTATGAAAATTCTGTCCCAGGCCAGATGATAGTATTTCATTTACCTTAATGGTTTAATTTGGCTCTCAAGTGTGCTTTCCAGAGGTGAAGGCTGACCCCTCCCCAGCCACATCTTTTCCCTCCACTCCCAGGAATGGCTTGGGTTTTTTATGATTCCCATTGTTTTGTGATTGCTTTCAGAGACCACAGGGATGAGGAAGTTTAGTCTGGTGCTTTCATCCCTTCCTGTGGGAGAGAGTGGCACTTGGTGAGAATCCAGTGTGGCATCCAGGCCTGGCCCCATCCCAGAACAGTTAGGCTGAAGTCTCTGGGGTTGGAGTTGACTTGGTTTGAAGCTCCCTGAGGTGTGGGGTTGAGAGCTCTGCTGACCTCACAGCTTTTAAAATCCAATCTGGCGTGGGCAAGCTTGAGGGCCCAAGTTCAATTCCCTTTAATGGAAGGCGAGGACTGTACAGAGTTCTGCTCTGGACATGGAAACAGGAAGGGGCTGGTGAGGTGACTCAGAGGGTGAGCCTGGAGACCTGGAGTTGATCCTTGTGACCCTTGGAAAGGTGGAGGGAGAGGATGGACTCCTGACCCCACACACGCCCATGGCACACATGCCCCCACCCTCTCATATCATACCTATGCAGTAATAGTAAATGCACGTTAAAAAAATTATATAATGCCTTTTAGAGCTTGGGCTTCTGTTCAGTGTTTATGGAGCAAATGTGCTGGTCAGGCAGGGTGACATGTGCCTGGGTCATCTCCCAGAGTTCCGCCTGGGCTGCATATGACCCTGTCTCAGAAAAGGTCCTTGGGAAGATAAAATGTGGTATAGCCCTATAGTGGAATAGTATTCAGCTATAAAAAAGGAATGTTTTAGCCAGGCATGGTGAGGCATGCCTGTTGTACCACCATTCTGGTAGCTGAGGCAGGAGGATGGCAGGAGAGGAATAGAAGAAGCCATATTTGAAGCTGCTCACCGCTCAGGTGGCGTGGCAGGTACTGTTTGTGTGTTATTTAGTTTAAATTAGATTCAAATCTATATCTCTGTTGCCCTGGCCATGTCCAAGCTTGCGTGATTGCTTTGGTCCCGTAGAACATTCTAGTGACTGCCCAGGTACCAGCAACCTGAAACCAGTGAGCAAGTGAGGTCCCTGGAGACTGGCAGGTCCTGGCAGGCAGAAGGTAGTGCTGGGATGGTGGGGAACTGTCTGGAAAGGAGCCATCTGAATGACCAGACAGACCTAGGCCATCCAGGACCTGGGGAGGAGGTGGGAGCTACGGTGCAGACGCCCAGCCAAGGTGGGCTTGTCCTGGGGACCCAGGGCAGCCTTGGGGGAGGGTGTGTTTCATCCATGTTCTTTCTTACACAGTCCTTGTCACCCCAGGAAGTCCTGTGTTTTATAAGCCACCCTCATCTGCCTGTCGTCTGGGCAAGCCAAGGACTTGGTAGCCATGGCTCTCCTCTGCTCCTGATGACTCTCCTTAGCCTGGCGTCATTCTGTTGCTCACTTGGCTGTTGGTATAATTCTTTGGAATAATTACTATGTGGATCCAACTTTATTTTCCATTGACTTGTTTCCTTGTTGTTGAGTTGCTGTTGCTCTTTATATGTTGTGGGAATAAGATGGCTGACTTGCGTACTCTCTTCCTGTTTGTGAGTGGATTCTTCACTGTCGTCATGGTGTTCTTTAGGCACACGTGTTGGGGTTGACCAAATCCTTTTCTCCTTGTTACTTGTGTTTTTGTGCCGTGTCTTGGAAGCCACTGGCTAATATGAGGCTTGTTTCCTTTTACATTTTCTACTTTCAGCTTCTCCATTAAGATCTTGTTCTCTTTTGCCCCAGTTTGGTCCAGGGTGTGAAGTTTGGTTTGTTTGTTTGTTTGGTGTACAGGAATTTACTTAATTTTTACCACGGCAAGAGTCTGGTGTGTAATCCACCCCAGAGCGTCCTTCAGTAAGCTGCGTTCATGTCCAGGGCTGCCACAGGAGCTTTTAACTTCAGGACGCAGGGTCTGTTTGAAGATAAAAAAGTATCAGCCTGGAAATTCTTTGCCGTTCCTCATCTCAGTTCAGTACATTTTATACTTTTCATCGGGTGTTGAGGTTCTGACACCGTAGTCTAGATTGGCCTTCAAGACTGGCACCAACAGGCCGGACTGACATGTGGGTGGGATTTATTTAATGCCACTGGGGCATGGAAATGAGCCCAGCAGAAAGGACACAGAAGCAGAAGAGAAGGCCCTGCAGGATTAGGGTGCTCAAGGGATGTGAGCAAGTAGCCAGGAAGAGACGGCAGGCCAAGGGAGGTCTAGGGAGTCAAGAATAGGGATGGGGGGCAGGGGCTAGCCTCGCCCTTCCTGATGCTGTGTATCATTAACCTGCCCTCTCTGGGCCTGCTGGCTTATCTACGTAGAGTGTGGCAGGTAGCACTTTCTGGACTCCTGGGTGTGCTAGACTGTGATGGGTTCCCCAGTGTGTAGCTGAGAGGAATTCAGACTACATGCCCTCCATGAAGATGTTCAAAATAGGACCACAAGATCAACATGGGCAGTGACTGGCTCGCAAATTGGAGGCCCAGTGGGCCAGGCCCACAAGCCAGGCATGCCTTCCCCCTGGTGGCTGGACCATGTCGTGCAGGTTCTGGGCAAGCGTCTAATTTCTGTTTCCCCTTAAAGCTGTTAATGTTGTTTGTTCCCACATAGTTGAGGTCAGAGAGGTTAAAGAATTACTTGAGGTCATGCAGCTGTGAAACTGGGCCACTTGGGCCCAAGACCTGCTACCCAGATGTTACCCATGACCATGACAGTGGGGGTTTCTGATGCTGTGACATGCCTGTCCTGTGAACAGGGGTTCCCACTAAAATTCTTTCCTTGTGTTCTCTATCTCAGGTGCCTCCGCAGAACCTGGAGCAGGATGGCCAGCAGCCTGTCCGGCAGGTGTCCCCCGTTGCCTCTGTTCCCAGGCGAAGTCACAGCTTTTGCAAGGACAAGAAGAGTGGACCCTTTGTGGTGAGCGACAGTCGTACCGCTAGAAAGGGACTCACAGGCGAGGTCTGTGTTGGAAGGTTCTGTGTATGTGTGTGGAGGGTTCAGGTTGACAGCTGCCTGGCAAAGGATGACCATCTGGGGACTGGGTTACAGACCCTCTGTGCTGGGGAAACCCTTGCTGCTTTCAGGGTTTTGGCACTAGGGGCTCTGCAGCTGGCCACGGAGGCTGGTGAAAGTCTTGGATTTGAGCTGCAGCGCTATGTCTTTTCAACAGCCTTGAGGTTTTGAGAGTTTAGTGTCTGCACCCTTTGATTTTCTCAGCAGGGAAAGCTGGGTTAGCGATTCCTGTGTCAGTGCTGATTTAAGAATGGAGTTGAATCCGGAGAGAGCCAGGCCAGAGAAAATTCACCCATGAGGGACATTAGGAGGCTGTGGAAAGCCAGCTCCAGACTTGTGGGGCCCACGATCACATACACATGTATCCTCTGTCACTGTCCATGCAGCGGGCAGAGAAGAACCCCTACTTCATGTGGCTGGTGTGGGCTCTGAGGAGGTGACACGGGAGGGACTTGGCACGGTTCCGAGCACCCAGCAGACACGCTGCCACACTGCCTGGCTGCAGGTTGTTGGCTGTGTCTCTTTGGCCGACTCTTCTTCTCTCGACTTCCATGCTGTCTGAAGAAGGGCCTGGGAAAAGGACCTCTGACCTTCAGAGCCAGGACCCAGGCTCCCCTGCTGATTTGGTTGATTTCTGTGCGTGGTCTGTAAATGGACGAGTTCTCTCCTTGCTCGGAAGGTGCCCTGAAGGCTCGGCCCAGGGTAGCTGTGGCCCAGGGTGGCTCGAGTCCCGCCTTCCATACCTTCCCATGTCCATGGTCTAGAGAGACTTCAGCTGTAAAATGGGCATATTTGCTGTTACTGTAGGGGTGGAGTAACAGGGTATGTGGCCGGTGGGATGGTCATCTACTGAGTGGCCCTGGGAGTGGCCCTCGTGCCTAGATGCCAGTGGCAGCCTTACAGGCATGTGACACTTGACCATCTCTGAAAGTTCCCTTCCTCAGATACCCTTGTCTCTAGTCCCTCTCTGGTGGCACCGCCTCCCTTATCTGATCCAGTGTAAACTTGTGTGTGTACCTGTGAAGGCGAAGGTTATGGGGAGAAAAGGTCTGGAATCTGTCTGCTGTCTCTGGCCTGCAGGAGGCCTCCTTGTGCAGGCTCCTCCTCTTTCCGCTGTGCCAGCAAGAAGTCTTTGTCCCTAGAGTCCTGGGTGGCTTGCCTTGACTCCTCGGTTCCGGATCTGAGGCCCCTGTGCCTGCCTGAGGCATGTGGGACTTCCTCTCCTGCAGACTGCGGACTGAAGGAAGGGCCAGGACTCAACGCTGCAGGACTGGTCTCTGGTCTCAGGCCTGCAGTGTTAGGAAGCAGCAACAAGAAGGCAGTGGGTGCCTTCTTGTCCAACCCCCCTGACTCCTCCCATAGCCTGTGATGGACTGGTCGACCTGGAGCATCTGAAAGGAAAGACCAGCTTCAGCTGCTGTGGCCTCTGGGGACTCAGTTTCTCCTGTAAGATGGAACTGTGGCCTCTGGGACTCAGTTTCTCCTATGGGATGGAGCTGTGGCCTCTGGGGACTCAGTTTCTGCTGTGGGACGGAGCTGGTCTGGTCTCAGAGCAAATGAGGACTCCTCGTTAATGCTTTGGTTGAGGAGGCCCCTTTCCTCCTCTTTCCTTCCCCATCCTCTCCCTCTCCTTCTCCCCTTCTTTGTCAACTCTGTAGAAATGGGGAAACTGAGGCCCACAGTGAGGACCCAATTTGATTAGGATGTCCTTTCAGATGAGGCCTGGGGATTGGTGACATCTGTGAGTTCTTCTGAGATGGTTGGGGAAGCCTGGAGAACATTGGCTGTTAGTCTGTCTGGAGAATGTTGGCTGTCAGTCTGTCTGGAGAATGTTGGTTGTTAGTCTGTCTGGAGAACGTTGGCTGTTAGTCTGTCTGGAGAACGTTGGCTGTTTGTCTGGAGAATGTTGGCTGTTAGTCTGTCTGATGAATGTTGGCGGTCTGATTTACTTTGGCTGTCAGTTTGTCTGATGAACTCTGTCTGTTGAATGTTGGCTGTCATCCGTAACTTCCTGCTGTTGCTTGCTCATCTAGGGTCACATATCTTCATTCTTTTAGGAGTTTTGTTTTTATTTCATGTAGCCCAGACTGGCCTCAAACTCTTTATGTAGCCAAAGATAACCTTGAACATTCTTCACCTGTTCCTGCCTTCTGAATTCTGGGTTACAGGTGTGTGCCTCCCTGCACTGTCTATGGGCGGTAGAGCCTGGTAGATGCCAAGGTGACACTCTGCCAACTGAACTACACCCTAGCCTTTGTTATCTCAGACTTTGTCCATCCTTACTTGAGTGCTGCCCACCTCCCCTGCCATTTCGGGTAACTGAACCCCTTCCTACTCTAAAGAAAAGCAAGATTCGGAGAGGCTCAGCCACCTGTCTTAGGCCACACAGCATGAGAAGAGCTATAACCAGTGCCCACATGTGTTGCCTGCGACTGGGCACTTCCTCCCCCAGGCTGGGCTGGGCAGGCTGTTAGTCCTCACCCTGCTCCCCCTTCCCACAGCTCCTGCCAGCTCCCCACTGTAGCCCCTCCAGGAAAGGGAACACGTGAGTCCTGGGACTCAGCCAACGTTGACTGTGGGTTGTTCTGTCTATCATATCTAAGCCAGTCGGGGACCCCCAGGGCTGATTGAGTCAGCGAATCTGTGTGACCACACCCACTGCTGCCCACCTGCTGCCCTGTAGGGCAGAGGGAGGCAGGACACTCTGCTCCGCCCACAGTGGGTGCTGGCATAGCCAGCTGCAGAACAGCTGCTTGCTGCTGTCATTGCTGTTGTCTGCTCCTGCGAGCTGTCTTACTGTGAAAGGAAAGTGTCCCCGACCTTAGGAGTTCAACTGAGTCCTGGAAGGGGAAATGTCTTCTCCTGATCCTGTGGTGTAGCCTCCCACAGGTATGGCCACCCTTCTGCCCATGGCTTATGGTCTCTTAGAGATTATAGAGCATGGTGACTCAGTGTGGACCCTGACCTCCGGCACAGGTTACCCAGCAGCCCCCCCTGTGACCGTGAGGTCATAAGTCAGCAGTTATGGGGTTCTCACATTGGCATGAACCTATGGGAAGTCCAAGAATGGCCTCCCCATGACTAAACACAAACCGGCTCTTCCTGGTTTATTTAGCTATATGTTCATTCTTTATGTGTCCACTGTGTGCCAAGCCTGTGTGACTTCAAAATCCAGAAACCCTACCTAGGATCTGTGGTACAGGGGTACTGGGTGATGTCAGGGATTTAGTCAGCCTTTAAGGTCCAGCCTGCTGGGGAAACAGGGTTCAAAGAGGGGAGACCAGGCTGTAGTGGAGGTCCAGGCAGTCAGGAGCCTACAGTAATCTGCTGTGCCTGGGGGAGCCGGGGCAGTGCACTGGGCATAGGGGTGTGAGGGCGGACTCCAATGGTAGCAGGGTTGAGCACGCCCTGGCTTGTGAGGTCAGTACCCACCAGCACCAGCTGCCTCCTTTTTCACTCTGGGTACGGAGGACTAGGTACAGCCACAAACAGCCTCTTCTTCTTTTCTGGATTAAACTAGCCACACCAGAGTTTGTCTGCTAGAGTGAACGCACGCTGCCAGCCGTGCCGGAGGTTGTGTGCTGGGGTGTTCTGTGTTCGTTCGTGTCCCTAATGATCACCCATGCAGCTATGCCTGTATCCACCCAACTGACAGTTTATCTATCCATCCATCCGTTGACTCGCCCATCCACCTACCCATCCATTGCTGCCCTCCCTCATATCTTGCTTGATTTATTAACTTATGTGGGCCTCCAAGGATATGAAAGGGGATGAATTAATTTCTGTCTTCAAATTGTTTTCATTTCGAAGCCAGGAACAAGTAGTTGCACACTCAGTATGATGGACATGTCATTAATCCTCCCCACCACACACACAACCACTGGGAACGTGTTTGGAAGCCTTCATCCTCCAGACTGTCCAGGGAAACAGTAGGCCAGCATCTGTGGTGCTTCTATGGTGTGTGCACAGTGTGGGAACCAAATACGTAACCACTGGCCAGGCTCAGAAAGGAGATGTCTGGATGTTACCAAACACCGTGAAGAAAATAAACCAGTGTAGGGAGCCAGGGTGGGGGATGGGGAGAGGGGTACAGGGCCTCTTTCTTCTCAGGTGGTCAGCAAGGGCCTCTTTGAGGGAGTGACTATGGGTGGGGTCTGTAGAAGGATCAGAGGAGGATGTCAGGCAGAAGCAAAAGTCTTGGGTGTAGACAGAAGTTTCTGTCCTGCTGGGTCCCACAGTTGTTCAGTCCCAAATAAACACACCAAGGCTTATATTAATTATAAACTGTTTGGCTTATTACTCAGGCTTATTACTAACTAGCTCTTACGACTTAAATTCACCCATAATTCTTGTCTATGTTTAACTATGTAGCTTGGTACATTTTTTCAGTAAGGCATTCTCATCTTGCTTCCTCTGCGTCTGACTTGTGACTGTGTCTCTGCCTTTCCTCTTCCCAGAATTCTCCTAGTCTGGTTGCCTCACCTGTACTTCCTGCTTGGATACTGGCCAATCAGTGTTTTATTAAATCAATACAAGTGACAAATCTTTACATGGTACAAGACCATTGTCCCACAGCACTTGGGACTTCTTTAGTTTGATGATTATGATGGTGATAACAATGGTGAATGAGCCAGTGGAGAAGGTGATCCTTGATGGCAGGATAAGGGCTGTATTAGTGAGGGTTTTCTAGAGGAGCAGAACATAAAGAATCACTCTCTCAAACATACATATGTAATGGGATTTATTAGAATGGCTCATGGGCATTGGTTCACCTTGTTCAACAATGGCTGTCTGCCAATGGAAAGCCCAAGAACCCAGTAGTTGTTCAGTCCATGATGCTTGGATGTCTCTGCTGGTTTTACACTGGAATCCCAAAGAAGTAGACTCTAATGCCAGTGAAGGCATGGACTTGCCAGCAAAAAGGAGGGTACTCAGGCAGAGAGCAAGCTTCCTTCTTCTTTGTCCTTTATAAAGACAGGCTTCAGCAGAAGGTGTGGCCCAGATTAAAGGTGAATTTTTTTTAAAGATTTATTATTATGTATACAACATTCCTTCCGTGTGTGCCTGCAGGCCAGAAGAGGGCACCAGATCTCATTATAGATGGCTGTGAGCCACCATGTGGTTGCTGGGAGTTGAACTCAGGACCTCTGGAAGAGTAGCCAGTGCTCTTAACCACTGAGCCATCTCTCCAACCCCAAAGGTGGATCTTCCCACCCCAAAAGATCAGATTTGAAGTTGAGTCTTCCCACTTTGAATGATTTAATTATGAAAAATCCTTCACAGGTGTGCCCAGTTGCTTGGATTTTAGTAAATTCCAGATGTAGTCAAGTTGGGTAAACAAAGTAGTTGTGTGTGTGTGTGTGTGTGTGTGTGTGTGTGTGCGTGTGCGCGCGCGCGCACACACACATGTGGAAACTAGAGGTCAGCCCCAAGCATTGCCCTATGATGCCTGCTCGGCATGTGACCTGGCTCTTTTCTAAGGGACTTCCTCTATCCTAAGGTGGCAGGGAGACCCCCGCTTACAGATTCTAAACCTGAGTCTCAAGGCAGGGAGGCGGCTGCACCAGGACACACGGTGTAGAAGCGGTGAAGCCTGGGTGAGGCCTGGCTCAGCAGCACCAGTAGTGCCTCCAGGGCTTTGTGGGCTCCCAGGGGCCCAGAACCCATCCAGTGATTACCTGCCCTCAGGAATCCAGGTGCACGTGCTCTGTTTGACAAGCTGCCCTGGTGAGCACACCTCCCTGGTGGGTAGAGCCGGGGTTACAGGCATGATGGCCTCTGCTGGGAAGAGGTCCAGACTTGTGGGTGCTGTTCCCAGGTGATGTCACATGACCAGCCTGGGCTGTCCACTAATCAGACAGTGTGGGGCTGATGATGAGTGGGAGGAAGGGTTGTAGAGAGACATGCCCATGGAAAGCCTCCTCAGTAACCTGCCTGGAAACTTCCATGACAGATTGCATGTGAGAGCCAGCGGTAGGATGGCAGAGTGTGTGCTCTGAACCAGATGATCCAGGATGCAAGGGCATCTATGTCCCATTCTTTAAAAAAAGATTTATATTTTTTAAATTATGTGTGGGGAGGGATGTCTTTGCACATGAGTGCAGTGTCTTAAGGGTCCAAAAGAGGGCGCCAAAGCCCCTTGAACTGGTGTTACATGCAGTTGTGAACTTGGGTGCTGGGACCCAAACTCTAGTCCTTTGTAAGAACAATAAGCATCCTTAATCACTGAGCCATTTCTCCAGCGCCTACATCTCCTTCTTGACCCACAGGGTCCAAGATTTCTCACTGATGGTGGGTTAGCCCAGAATGTCCAACCTGGCGCTGGCTTGCTTTCTTCCCATTGACAGGTGACTTCTAGATAGTGTCTATTCCTGGCCTTGCTGCTCTGCAGGTGTATAGTATGGCTTTGGGTCCACTCACTGCTCACAGACACAGGTGCATTTCTGTGTCATGAACCCCATCTCCGTCCTGCCCCAGGTAGTGCCAGGTCTGCATACATCCTGTGGCCGCCACAATCAGGACTTGTCCCTGCCCTCTGTTCTGTCAGGTGTTCTGCTCTGTTGGGAACATGCATTTGGGTCTGATACCGTCTGAGGCAGTTCCTAATCTTTATGCATTCCATTGTTGCCTCCTGAAGGCTGGTGCTCACTGTACACCCGAGCCGTAGCATTGCTGGGAGTCGGGCTGCACATGCGCAGGACGTGGCTGCAGTGGCTGTAACTGGTGCCTCCCCACCTGCAGTGTATGGATTTCCAGCTGTTCCTATCCCTTGTTGGCTTGCAGTGTTCTCTCCCAGCTCTCTTAACGTTCAGACACCGCAGAACACTGTCTGACAGTGTTTCGTGGAACGCTTGAGTTGAAGAACTGAAAATGCTGTGGAAGATTCCAGTTTTGGCTTCTGTTTCCTGCTTAGACAAGGTGGAAAACAGCCTTGTGCCAAGAGTCAATTCCAGTTGTTGGACCATGTCTAAGGACTTTGGGGCCATACATACCGGACCAGGGGAGATGATGCTATAATCCATTAGTGATGTCTTCATGGATCTGGGAAGGCAGATATCAGAGTGTCAAATGTTTGCTAACCCTGTTTCAGCAGCATATGTGATGAGATACATACAGATACACACACACACATACACACAACTCAATGCACCTATGAGCGAACGTGCCCCAAATGGCGTCTTGGAGACTCTCCTTATGATTCTTCAAATCTCAGAAGCACTTCAAGAGTTCTTGCCTGGGTTTATTGCATGTCTGTCTCAGTCCACTGCATTCTTTTATCTCTTCTGCCTCCCTGGACATGGGGCTGGGCTCTTCTCCAGGGCAGGGGCATCTGAGCCTTGTATGGATTGAGATCTCATGAGAAGCTTTCAGCCTTCTGATGCCCATGCCCATAGTCTCAGATGGGACATCAGAACATCTGTGGCAGGACGAGCCCTCCTGTGTCTGACCCCCGACTTTGCTCGGGTTTCAGGCCCCCACATATGGCTTTTCACAAGGTGCTGGGGACACATACCTGGATCCTCCCACCTACACAGCAAGCTCTCTACCCACTGAGCAGCCACCAGCCCCGGCTTTTCAGTTTGAGACACAGGTTTTACAGCCAAGGATGGTCTTGCACTCACTTAGTAACCCAGGCATATCTTCATCTGTCCATCCTCCTGCCTCAGTCTTTTGAGCAGATGGGATTACAGACCTGAGTCAGACCTGGCTGTCATTTTCAAAAATAACTGTATAGTTTGTTTATTTAAACTTCAACAGTTTTTTTTTGTTTGTTTGTTTGGAGTCAGGGTTTCTCTGTGTGGCCCTGGCTGTCCTGGAACTCGCTTTGTAGACCAGGCTAGCCTTGAACTCAGAGATCCCCTTACCTCTATCTCCTGAGTGCTGGGATTAAAGGCACCTTCTAAACTTTAGTAGCATTGACTGCACAGAGTTCTAAAGCATTACAACAATGCAGTGTAGAAACTGTCACCTTCCCCTCAGGAAGCCCACACCCACCAGCAGCCACTCCCTTCTCCCTCCCCTCATGAGTCTGCTCTCTGGGCATACCTGCCTGCACTCCGTGGCCCACACAAATGGGATATCCTAGCAGGGACTCTTGCAACTGGCTTCCCCCACCTGGAATGGCTTCGAGTTTCATGCATGCAATATCATGAACAAGTACCTTGTTCATTTCTATGGCCGAATAATATTCTGTTCCATAAATGTCCCATTTATTCAGTCATTTGTAGACTGATGGGTGGTTTCCACACTAGGGTTCTCATCAGCATCCCTACCATTTTATCAGCCCATTTGTATTATTAATGACTTGTTGTTGTTGTTGTTGTTGTTGAGTTAAATGCCTAGCAGCAGCAACTATAGACTGGAAGGTCTATTCTGGCTCGAGCCTTATGGGAGGAAAGGTTTAGTGGTGAGACTTGCTCCACCCATGGCAGTGGAGCCACTGGCCAGGGCTCTTTACTTCATAGCCTTAGACAGAAAGTAGAACTATATTGGAGCTAAAGGCAGGTATGACCTTCAAGGCCTGCTGGCCAGCTCAGCCCACATCCCAAAGGTTCACAACCTTGTAAAACAGCTCCATCATCTGAGGACCAAGTATCCAAGTTCAGGAGCAGCACCTGGGGGGACTAGGTGTTTCAGCTCATGAGCACCTGTGGGGACCAGGTGTTGAAGCTTATGAGCACCTGGAGGGACCAGGTGTTCCAGCTCACAGGCACCTGGGGGGACCAGGTGTTCAAGCTCACTAGCACCAGGGTGGACCAGGTGTTCAAGCTTACTAGCACCTGGGGGACCAGGTGTTGAAGCTCACTAGCACAGGGTGGAACAGGTGTTTCTAGCTCACTAGCACTGGGTGGACCAGGTGTTGAAGCTCACCAGCACGGGGTAGAACAGGTGTTCAAGCTCACGAGTACTTGGGAGATATTTTTTAAAGCAAATGCCAGCTCGTGGTTTTAATAGCTCTACAACCCCTCGCGCCATCCACACTTAATCTTTACATGGCTGCAGGTTTCCCATCTGTTTGTTACCTCTTCCTCCCTTCAAATTGGAATGGCCTGCCTCTGGGACCCAGGCCCCGTACATATTTGTTTGAGGGAGAGCCTGGATCAAGAGGGAACACACACAGGTTGCCCACCGGATGGATGGAGACTGCTTGAGTCCTTCCATGACTTGGTTGTCAGGAAACTATGGCTTTTGCCCGATCTTAACAGGGAAGTTGAAGGAACCAGGAGTGGTGGGAAAGGAGGCCACTCCTACTAGAGTCAGGGGAATGGCCAGCATGGATTATCACAGCTAGGCCCTTGGTGACAAAGTGTGTGGGGTGTTGGATCTGGTGGGTAGGTAAATTTCTGAAAACAGATTTCAGCTCATTATCACTCAACCCCCGAGTCACCCTGGCTACCCAGGGTTCCCAAATCTAGCTTTGCAGCCCCTGTCCCTCAAGACTTGTACATCAAGAGCTGGTGGGAGGGGCCAGGCCCAGGCAGGAAGGCTTGAACTCACACACCTTGGTGCTGAGATCTCACAAGTTTCTAGTAGGTCTGGTGCTTGGAAAACTGAGGCAAGGGGAAGTGAGGTGATTTAGACAGAGCCAAGACTGTGGGCGTGTGTGTGCCCCAGCTGGAGCTCAGACCCTTTGGAAGGGCTCTGTGCCCTGCAGGATCAGGTTTTACTTGGTGTTGGCGGCCCTTTCTGACTGAGTTTTCTGTTTCCCCTCAGCCTTCTGATGAGGTTAACCTTAACCAGGAATGTCCACCAGAGGGCAGAGTGGAGATGCTCTAACCAATACACTGGGATTTTTTTTTTGTTTTTAACATTCATTTAGTGTGTGTGTGTGTGTGTGTGTGTGTGTGTGTGTGTGTGTGTGTGTGTTGTGAGGATCACTTGTGGTCAGTTCTTTCCTTCCCTGGGATGGAGCCCAGGTCCCCATGCTCTGCATCGTGTCTTTACCTACTGAGCCATCTCCCTGGCCCAAGTTACCGTTTTTTTCCCTGTCTACTTTTTTCTCAGCCTCTCAAACCAGGCTTTTCCTTGACCCTGTTGACTCTGCCCACGGAGCTCACTAGCTGGCACGTATGCCATTCTGCTGCTTCCTCTCGACCTTGGGGCAGTTTCCTGTGCTTGAGCCTGGCATCATGGCTGCTCTGCAGCCCTCCGTGCTGGTGGTACTGGCCACATTTATTTTTACAATGACGCCTTTCTATTGAAAGGGGGGGGATATGTTTTTATTTCTGAAAGGAATGTGTATTGGGAGCGAGGGCGCTCTGGCCAGCCCACAATGAGAGCCTTGTGGGTTTGGAAATAATATTGCTGACTTGAGACACATTTTGCAGACGCCACACCCTTGACGTTAGGTGGGTCACATCTCAGGCCTGTTTCTAGTGGAGGACCGGGCACACAGTAGGGGACAGCATCCAGTAGTATGGGAGTGAGGAGTGGGTGTTGCCTGGGTCTACATCCAGGTGTCTGGGCTGCAGGGAGTGGAAGGCATTGCTGCCTGAGTCAGTTCCTAGGCAGCTCCTGCCCTGTCCCTGCATGGGAGTGTGACCTGTGGGTCCGGCCAGCCTCATTTTAAGGAAGCTGTAAGTCTGCCATGTGGTTTTCATGTCTGCCGATACTTAAATGTAGGTCACAGATGCACAAGCCTTGGCCTGACCTAAAACAGCACCCAAAGAAAAGGGTACAGAGGTGACCCATGCTCACCTTTGGAAACGCAGGTGTTGATTCCTTAGAGCAGTAGTTCTCAACCTGTGGGTCTCGATCCCTTTGGGAGTTGTCTTAGTTAGGGTTCTATTGTTGCAACAGAACTCCATTACCAGTAAGCATGTTGGGGAGGACAGGGTTTATTCAGCTCACACTTCCACATTACTGTTCATTACCAAAGGAAGTCAGGACAGGAACCCAAACAGGGCAGGGAGGAGGCTGCTTACTGACTTGTTCTCCATGGCTTGCTCAGCCTGCTTTCTTATAGAACCCAGGACCACCGGCCTAAGGGATGAGACCACCCACCACGGGCTGGGCCCTCCCCAGTTGATCACTAAATGAGAAAATGCCTGTTTACAGCTGGATCTTACTGAGGCATTTCCTCAGCTGAGGCTCCTTCCTCTGATGACTCTAGCTTGTGTCACGTTGACACACAAACCAGCCAGTGCAGGGGTCGAATGACCCTTTCACAGGGGTCATATATATCAGATGTCCTGCATGCCAGATACTTACATTACCATTCATAGCAGTAGCAAAATTATGAAGTAGCAATGAAATAATCTAATGGCTGGGGTCAGCCAGTGTGAGGAACTGTGTTAAAGGTCACAGAGTCAGGAAGGTTGAGAACCGCTGCTCCGGAGGCATCTGGTGAGTTTTGGAGTTAAGAACCATTCTTGTGGACTGCTTCAGACCTGCAGTGGCCAGGAAGGGGCCTAAGGAGGAGCCGGAGGGAGCTAGTCTGTTGGGAGGGAAGCCTGTTTGTCTCCATGAGGAGCCCAGGACTCTGTGACTGGGTCTGCATGAGTCTGGGCTGCAGGCTGCAGGGCAGAGTGGCTAGACCTCAGTGTGAGTGGAGCCAGCCAGGCAAAAAGCACCGGGTGAAGGGAAGAGGTCAGCTGGGGCCTCGAGGGTCACCACACATGTGTGGCTTAGTAAGTCTCCTCCTGTAGCTTGAGAGGCCTGGTGTCACCAGGATGCCCTCTTCCAGACAGTGTTGGGGAGAGTCCATATTGCTCCTGCCATCTAGAGGCTGTGGGCTTGACTTGACTGTAGCCATGCTCCCACCATAGTCTGACTTTTCCTAGCTTTTCCCTTTAGGTTCACATCTTGGCAGTGAATTTACAGCCTCTTTGATGACTGTACCTTGGGGCTGTCACAGCAAGGCACTAGACTAAGGAACTGATAGATGATAACATTTATTCCCTGCGGCTGGAAACACAAAGTCCAGGAGTTAGAGGCTCCCAGGTCTGGGAAGGACCCGTTGTCTCTCATGATGCTCTGGATGTCCTCATATGACAGAAGGACAGACGGGTTGAGTGTTCCCAGCAACCCTTTCATAGTCTGGGGAGTGGGTCCTTCATGGCTGTCACCTTCTGAAGGTGCCATTAGGGGTAAGTTCTAGTGGTCCCCCCCTCACCCCCGATCCAGAATGATCTTGTGTCCGTTCCTTATACCGTCTGCATGGCTAACCAGCTTCAAACATCGCCAGTTTCAGATTCCAGGGGAAAGCCTAGTTTGGGGGCCACCATTCAACTCATGCAGTAGTGGTCCAGTGGTGAGAAGCAGATAGGGATCTGGGTTGGGGAAGATAGGAAACCATGGAGAGTCTGTGAGAGCATGCATGGAGTGGCCTAGCCTGTCTACGCAGACAGGTTCCCTGGCTGGCGGAGCAATCCAGGGGTCTCATCACTTCAACCTCCCACCTCAATGTAGCCTGGCCAGCTGGGATGGTAGGGTAAGGCAGGGTGGGCAGTTGTGTCTGAGAACTCTGGGATGGGCCCCTGGTTTGTCTGCCATCGTCAGTGGGTTCTGCCTATTTGCCAGGTCTGACCTTGGTTGTCTCTTTTCTATCTCCCCTCCTTCCTGTCCCTCACTGTCATCAAGGTTCCACCCCCAGGCCACCTGCTCGCTCTCTCTCTCTCTCTCTCTCTCTCTCTCTCTCTCTCTCT
>NC_022010.1:2804514-2810283 GCF_000317375.1 Microtus ochrogaster | reverse complement strand
GTTTTGCCTGCATGTATGTCTACACCATGTGCTTTCAAAAGCCCATTCTCTCTCTCTCTCTCTCTCTCTCTCTCTCTCTCTCTCTCTCTCGCTCTCTCTCTCTCTCCCTCGCTCTCCAGCTGGGCCCTGTTCACGTTGTCCCTGGCTGTCTGGGGGAGCCATCTGTATTTGGGGTTCATCTCTTTCCTGTCCATGTGGCTCTCCATCATGGCTCCCTGCCATTTCATATCCCATGTCTCTTTCTGTCTCCTCCACCTGGTCCCGTCACATCCTCACCCCCTCACCGCCTGCCTTTCTCAACCTTCCTTTCCTCCCAACAGCCTCCAGTCCACTCTGCCCCTCAGCCAGGAGCCCAGGGGCAGCAAGATCTGTGTGCTGACGTGACCTTTAGGCAGTCCTTCAGTCTGCAGGCAGCCCCGAGCCCCTCCATTAGCAGAGTGCCTTGCTTTCTGTCAGTCAGTCAGTTGTCAGGCCAGCCTTGGATTCCTGTTAGTCAGCGAATGAGCAGGCAGGGCCCTGCCTCCCACTGTTCGCTTGCTCATTCATTCATTCATTCAGCCTGAGAGCAGGGCATGGGCTTGAACGTCCACTAATTGGTCAGTTGGTTGGCTAGTTGGTGAGCAGGGCCCAGCTTTCCAACTGTCAGTCAGTGACCAAGCGGGGATGCCACTTCCGCTGTCTTGTTCATTCCCTCAGGCCTAGCCTTCTGTTATTTTGTTAATTGGTTGATGAGCCAGAGAGCCTGGGCCTGGCTTTCCTTCTGTCAGTCAGGACCCAAGTCCAGCCTTCACGGTTCTCTGTCGTCAGGGAGAGGGTCTGGCCTTCTGCTATTCTGCCCATCCCTGAGGCTGCCCAGCTGGGCCTGGGCCTGCTGGGTTATGGGCCCTGGGAGCAGATGAACCTCAGGCCGCCTTCGCTCTGTGGGTCCTAGAAGCTAAGCCCACCCGCCACGTTCAGGGTTTCCCTCTCAGTGGGCAGTGTGTGGGGCATCAGTCAGCCAGCGGCCCAGCTTCTGCCCTGTCTCTCCCCTCATGTTTCCCTCTCAGATCCAGGACCTGGACCTGCCTAAGAGCTGGACTGTCCTTTGTTGAGCTCCTGCTGAGTGCCAGTCTCTGGAAGGTGGCACCGAATACGGTGCTTGCTTTGAACCCAAGCTCCCACTGAGTGAGTAGTCACCTTGGGCCACTGTCTCTCTGAGCTCCCGCTTCTCGCTTGGGCAGTGGTCGCAGCCTTGTGTTGCCTCAGTGAGAACAGACTCTGTGTTCAGTTCTCTGCTTGCCTCATTAGATCCTCAAACCCTGAAACGTGGTCATGACTCTTCCCATTTCTCAGAAGGTAAAACTGAGACTCAGAGATGTGGCAGACCAGCTCTTTTGTAGCCAGCGTCTACGAGAGGTCATCTGGAGTTCTTAGCATTCTTAGTCTGCAGACTGGAAATGGTGTCCCTCACCGCCCCGCCCCCACAGCCACCGATGGCTGCTCTAGAGGCTGACCTTCCCCAGCATTTTCTCTACTCTGCCCAGGCTGCCCACGGGACAGGCAAAGCCCAGGACGTGTGCCTGGGAGGCCTGGGTGCCTCCCTCAATTACAAACTATGATGCTGGCAAAGTCCTAGCTTGCTCTGGGCCTAGATTTCTCTTTCTATCATGGGGTAACTGAGGATGCGCAGGTGTGAGCCTGTGCCCAATTTATTCCTTCCCTCCCTGGGGAAGAGGAACTACACAGGCTTGTGTGCCACAAGTGCATGCAGGAACACACACACACACACACACACGCACACGCACACGCACGCGCATGCACACACATGTCCTTATCCCTCTTCTGCATACGTACACACACTTGTAGGTCCAGGCACATTCTTTTCCATACTGATGCGGGCGCACACAGGCACACTCCACAGTTGTCTGCACCATGCATTCATATCCGCACGCACTGTCACTCCCACACTCGCCTAGCATGCTCACTCACACACACACTGAGCCCTCACTCAGCTACACACACTGTCCCCTGCACACCCCTAGCCCCTGCTCTCAGGTCTCTCTGGACCACGTGAGCAGCTGTGGGGAGGAGCAGTTTGTCCCCGCCTCCTGCTCCCTCCCCGCCCCCCGGGATGAGGTGGAGGATGCTGGCACCCAGCGCTGGGGACCAGGCTGCAGCTTTACCCCAGAGGTGGTGGTGGCCACTCACAGGACCGTCCGGCCATCTGGCTGTGAGCCCTGGCTTTTGAAAGATTTATGCCACCCTGAACTTGACTCTGGGGGTGGTGAGAGTAGTGGGGAGGGAGGAGCTACCCCCTGCGGGGGGGGGGAGCTGGAAGTGCCCAGCCAGAGGCCCCACAGCCTACTCCGAGATGGACTATTACTACTGCCCCAGCCTGCTGAAGCTGCTGCGGTACCTGTGGGTGAGTGTGGGCGCAGGAGTCTGCCGCTCTTCTGCTCAGTCGTCTGCCTTTTTCCTGGCTAACAGCAACTGTGGGAGGAGGAGCATGGGTGGTGGACAGCTTGGGTGGGAGAGCAGGCTAGGAGGGACAGCCCGTAGTCCTGAGCTGGGACTGTAGCCTACACGGTTGATTCTCCTGGGCAAGCAGCAAAAGCAGGACAGACCTCGCGGGTCCTTCAGAAAGCATACTTCACTGGCGTTCCTCGGCTCTGCTGCCTTCTGTGGCTTTATTTTCCTTTCCCCCAAACTTGACAAAAGTGAAGCCCAAACCCACTCCCTCTCCATGTATACTGGAGGAAAAGTTCCCTGAGAGGGATGTGGGAGCTCGGCTAGGGTGCCCTGCGAGGGCTCCGTGGAGTATTTCCAAACTTTGTTTTGACTGAGGCAGATAGATCTGTGTGTCCTGGACAGCTTGCTTGTCTTCTCTCTCTAGCGTGCTCTCTCTTCCTTGGTGAGACTGAGGAGACACAGTGGCGGTGGCTCTGTGAGCAGAAAAACTTACCAGGGAATCGTCACAGCGTCTGGGGCTTTCTAGAACTTTTGCTACTGAGCTCAGAATACCCATAAAGGAAAGTTTTAGGAAATGTTATTTCCCCCTCTGAGTGTTTGCAAATACTTGAGACGCTTGCCACACAGAATTTTCCCAAGCTTCTAAAACACAGCTCCAGGAAGCCTTGTCCACCTGGACCTCACCCAGCATCGTTGTCCTCTAAAGCCCAGGGAGCATCCAGAGAACAGAAGACCTTCCCAGTCCCGGGTGTCCGGGATCACTGGGAAACAAGCTCTCTCTTAATAAACAAAGGCACCACTTATTGGTTTATTTTCATTATTTTTTATTACAAAAGTAGGATATAGATGTGTTAGAAAGTTCAGAATAACCCCAAAGAGCCTAAAGAGAGAGGGGGACTGTTGGCGTCTGTGTTTTCTGTTTGGTTGTTTTTAGACAGAGTTTCATTCTGTAGCCCAGGTTGGCCTCCAACTCTCAGCTGTCTTCCTGCCTCAGCTCCCCAAATACTGGGGTTACAGGCATGTGCAGTTCATGGGGTCCTGACAGCTTCCTGGTGTTTGGCTGTGTCTTGGTGCCAGGACATTAATGTGACTAAGAGACAATACCCACTTCCCAGGAATGTGGGAGCAGGTGCCAGGCTTATCGGCAGACAGCGTGTCACTTGTTCATTCAAGACACCTGGCAGCACACATGCACAGGGCCCTGACTTTGGGGATGTTTGGACTGTGTTGGCGTGGGGTGGAGCGTGTTACTATGACAGACAACAGTCTTTTGGGATGTGGGGTCCAACAGGGACCACAAGAAAGCTGAGCCCCGGAGGATCTGAGAACGACTCGAGAGGGTGTGTTCTGGGCAGAAGGAACAGCTTGTATTAAGACCAGAGTTGGTAGACACGGATGATCGAGAGTGCATGGCAAGTTCCCCAGCAGGGGCAGGCATTCACTCAGTCTGGCCTGTGCGAGACAGACAGACAGACAGAGTCTCAGCCCCTCACTAGGCTGTGCACATTGTGACCTCTGCTTCTCTCCTGAACCAGAAGGCGGTGGGACAAGGCAGTTTAGGTCTTTTCTAGGTGTGGCATGGTGAGGCTGTACTCACTGGCTTCCTGTGGGTGACGGGGCCTTACTGCTAGCTCCTGGCCATGAAAATCACCCTACAGTGTCTTTGTTCTGCCAAGTTACTAGACTCGGGCATGGCCCAGGTGTCTGAGACCATGGCTTAGGATCAGCCCTCCACTTGGAGAGGGCTGGACACTCTTACTGTGGCCTCTGTGGGAAGTATGGGAATGGGAGCCCCACAGGCTGCTCCAGCTGTGGCTGAGGCTTCCTCATCTGCAGAGTGGGGACACACACCACCTTCCACTTCCTCATCACGATTCCCCCAGGTCACTCAGTGACTACTGGGGATTCTGTTTTTTAGGAAGCCACTGTTGAGTTCAAAGTGGCTGTCAATCTAGACTGCATGGGGGAGCTAAGCGGTGTGAGGTGCTCCTCCTGCCTTCCATCGGGGCTCCACAAGGCTGTTGTCAGCCAGGGCCCTTTGACATCTCCCCATTTCTATATCCTAATTCAGTCTCCTGGTCACCACCCTCCCCTCTCCTGCCTCTGTATTTGACTGTTTTTTTTCTTTTTTGGATTGTACCTGTTAGTGAGGTCATGCAATATGTAGTCTAGTCAAGTGTCAGCCACATTCAACCATAATGTCCTAAGTGCCGAAGGGTGTGTAGTATTCTGTTGTGCACGTGTGCATGTGTGTACAGTGCAGCCTGGTATTCTTGCTGTGTCTGCTTGGATTGCATCCTGTCTCATCTGGCCTGTCATGGATCCGTCTAGAGCGTGGATGTCATGTGCATTCCCAGAGCGGGGATTGCTTCTCTGCTCTGTTCTCCATGTTCTGGAGCAGTCTGTGTTCTGGAGCAGTCTGTGTTCTGGAGCGTGTCTGTGTTCACAGAAGAGACATCAGAGGAAGCTCCAGAGTGCCCTTCTTTTGAGTCCCTGGAAGCCCACAGAGTACCAGAAGTTAGGGACTGCAGGGCTGGCTCAGTGTTTCAGAACACTTGCTGCTCTCACAGAAGGTCCGCATGGCCACTCACTACTATCTGTAAGTCCAGTTCTAGAGGATCCAGCACCCTCTTCTGGCCTCCTTGGACACTGCACACATGTGGTGCACAGACACACATGCAGGCAAACCACTAATACACATAAAATAAATCAAGTAGGAATGAGGTCTTGGAAGACAGCTCAGCTGGCTTGTCTAGCATGTAGGTAGCCCTGGATTCCATCCCCAGCACTACTCAAACCAGGCGTGGTGACATACTTCAGTGATCTCAGCATTCAGAAGGTAAGACAGGAGGATTAGGACTTTGTCATTCTTGGGTACATAGCAAGTTAGAGACCTGCCTGGGCTATGTGGCACAACTCGTCTCTAGCAGCAACAGACAGAAAGCAGGGAATCTGCATAAACTCATTGCCAGTAAACCCCAGACTGAATTCTGAACTCTGAGAGGCCAATCTTGTCCTCTTGGGTATGCTTGATAGTCTGTCTAGAGATGTTTTTGGTTCTCTTTACTGGGGGTGGGAACTGGTGCTGCTGGTAGGTCATGGAGAGAGGCAAAGGGTGCTTTCTGATGCCAAAGGAGGTGGGGTGGCCTCCGCAGCTCCCTTAGCACCGCCAAGAGCAGTCGTGGCCAACAAATCCAGGGAGATGGGGAGGAAAATGGGGAAGACAGATGGGCAGCTGAGGGGAGGACCATTGGGGAGGATAGATGGGCAGCTGAGGGGAGGGCCACAGGGAGGACTGATGGGCAGCTGAGGGGAGGACCA
>NC_022010.1:2801980-2804264 GCF_000317375.1 Microtus ochrogaster | reverse complement strand
ACCACGGGGAGGACTGATGGGCAGTGTGGGAGAGGACAGATGGGCAACTGAGGGGAGGACCACGGGGAGGACTGATGGGCAGCTGAGGGGAGGACTGATAGGCAGCTGAGGGGAGGACCGTAGGAAGGGCTGCTCCATTCAAAGGGTCTGTTTCCCCATGACCTCTGTCTTTCTCTAGAAGGATCCATCTCAGAACCCAGTCTGTACTATCTTATGTGGGATCCGAAACAGGGCCTCACGATTGCCCACCAACTGGGTCAGTCTTGGTTCTTCACACTTGTGTGTGTTCACTGACATGGGGTAGGGGTCAGGGCGGCTGCTTGTGTCTTTAAAATGCTTCTCAGGTTGATCTGGAGCATGGGCCTGTCATCCCTGCCTCTCAGGAGGCTGAGGCAGGAGAATCAAAAGTTCAAGGCCCTCTGGGGTCACACAGTAAGTTCAAGGCCAGCCTTGGAATCTTGGTTTCTATAAGAAAGGATGGGAAGAGAGTTGGGGTTTAGCTCAGGGAAGCACTCCTGCCCAGCATCCATAAGGCCCATGTTCGTCCTCGGTTCTGCAAACGGCCCAGCCTGTAAATGTAGTGTCCAGTGGCTGTGCTCCTTCCTGCCATTGGCCTTGATTAATTGGCCAGCCCCTCCTGCTTGGGCAGTAGTTTGTTCTCAGATGTGCCCGGTGCCCGCTAGCCTCAGCCTGGGTCTCACTCCTGAGTTATTCTCAGTGTTACTCAGTCCTTCTTAGGCCTGGGTCAAGCAAGGGTGGCTGCAGCAGGCCTCTGCAAAGGGGCCACTTGTGGGCTGTCGGGCTGTCAGTAGCTTCCTGTCTACAGCCTGGTCTTGCACACAACTCTGGGGGTGGGTGAGCCCCCACCCCCACTTCTGGGCCTGCCCTGCATCATCTGGGAAGTGGGAGGAGATTGAGTTTCTGTTATGTGTCATTAGTAACCTGAGCTGGTGGCTTCCTCTGCTGGGGCTGTTTGGAGTCACTTAATCTTGTTGATGAGATAAGCAAAGCAGACAGACCCCCCTAGGGCCCATGGGCCTGCCACTGGGCATCCAGCTGGAAGCTGCACCATTGCCATTTTATTGAGCCCTTACAAAGCTGCCTGGCATGAACCATGTGGGTCTTGTGGGCAGCTCATCCCGTAGTCACGCTAACCCCAAGTAGATCTCAGCGCTGCCTCCATTTCTCAGTGGGGAAACAGAAGCCTGTGAGGTTTGGTGTCTTATTCAAGCTCCTCCCAACCCCCCACCAGCTGGGGCATGTCAGAGATACTGAAGCCAGGTACCCCTTGTCCAGTTTTTTTGTTTTGTTTTGTTTTTTTGAGACAGGGTTTCTCTGTGGTTTTAGAGCCTGTCCTGGAACTAGCTCTTGTAGACCAGGCTGGTCTCGAACTCACAGAGATCCGCCTGCCTCTGCCTCCCGAGTGCTGGGATTAAAGGCGTGCGCCACCACCGCCCGGCTAAATTTTTTTGTTTTTTTGAGACAGGGTTTCTCTGTGGTTTTAGAGCCTGTCCTGGAACTAGCTCTTGTAGACCAGGCTGGTCTCGAACTCACAGAGATCCGCCTGCCTCTGCCTCCCAAGTGCTGGGATTAAAGGCATGCACCACCACCGCCCGGCGCCCTTGTCCAGTTTTAACTGCTGTGTCTGAATGGGAACATTGAGGCCACCAGGGTTGAGGTGACTTGCCTGCCATCCACTGGCAAAGCCCACACAGGGCTTTGGGAGGAGGAAGCCTTGCCTGCAGTGTGCTCTAGTGCTTGCTGGCAGGGTGACTTAGACGGGTCACACAACTTGAGTCAGCAAATGTAGGGCTGGTCGGGATAAGGGGTTGGCTTTATTTAGGGATCAGCTGTGTCCAGGTGTGCTTTGGAAGAACTGAGCTCATCCTTATCTCCTACCCCTGTGCTGAGGCCGGGGGATGGCCCTTAGTGACTCTTTCAGCTTTCTTAAAGTCAGGAAGCTGCAGGTTGCTGCAGGGTAGGAGCCCTGACAATAGGAACACAGCATAAGGCAGGGAGACCGTGACAGCCAGTGGCACTAGGCTGTGTGTAGCCCGGGGGCTCGCTGTCTGTGGGGGACTGGATCCCAGCTCCCTGGGGGCTCGCTGTCTGTGGGGGACTGGAGCCCAGCTCCCTGGGGTCTCGATGTCTGTGGGGGACTGGAGTCGAGCTGCCTGGGGGCTCGCTGTCTGTGGGGACTGGAGCCCAGCTGCCTGGGGGCTCGCTGTCTGTGGGGACTGGAGCCGAGCTGCCTGGGGGCTCGCTGTCTGTGGGGACTGGAGCC
>NC_022010.1:2792425-2801647 GCF_000317375.1 Microtus ochrogaster | reverse complement strand
AGCTGCCTGGGGGCTCGATGTCTGTGGGGGACTGGAGCCCAGCTCCCTGGGGGCTCGCTGTCTGTGGGGACTGGAGCCGAGCTGCCTGGGGCTCCCTGTCTATGGGGGACTGGAGCCCAGCTGCCTGGTTCCCACTGTGGTGGCTATGCTTCCTCCATCACATTCCACTCCACCAGCAGAGCTTGTTTTTGATGGAAAAAATGTCTAAATACGGCTAGCTTGGCTGTCCGCCTCCCAGGCACTCTTGCAGAGTGTTTGCTTAGCTGTACCCTCTGCGGCCTATGGGCTCTCCCTGGTGACATTGGTAATAACAGCCATGAAAGGGCGTGCAAAACTGCCCCAGGGCCTCCACATGTGCCTCAGTGCTCACAGCAACCCGAAAGGTGTTCATATTGTTAGTTTTATTACAAGTGGGGAAACTGAGGCCGTGGAAGGTCCAGTAGCTGGGATTTGAGCCGGGGAGGTATAAAGATGACTGTTTGGTGGCTGTGCTCTTCCACCACGCAGGAAGGTCTGCGCCAGGTCACCTCCAGCGTGACTCACGGTGCACAGTGGGCGCTGTCCGAGGCTGCTGGCTGCTGGCTGCTGGCCACGAGCTTGAGCTATAGGTGGACAAGAGCTGCTTGGCTCTTGCTGCCCACTGCGGAAGCTGTTGCTGCTTCTGCCGTGGCTCTGGTTGTGGTCTGGGTCTCATATTCAGTCCCACTAGCTCCCACTGAGGCCCTAGTTTGGTTTCGCTCACTGATGTCTGTGGCTGAAATGGAAGAGTTGTCTGTTTCCAGCTGTAAACTTGAGCTGACATTTAGGCCACAGGACATGAGTCACTGGAGTTACAGATGGACTAGAGCTGTGGGAGCCTGCTAGGGATTCGCGGCTGGGTCTTGGGTTTCTGTTCCTGGTGGGTTCTCTTCCTTCTGGAACACAGGGCCTTGGCTAACCTCTTTAGTTTGGAAACCCAGTTTCGCCATCTGTAGATGGGAATAACGCAGCAGCTTCCTCTCGGAGCACCCTAAGGAGCTGGCGAGGTGGCACTAACAAGGCCCTCTACCTAGTCAGTGCTGGGGAAATGTTAGCAGTGCATGCTGGCACAAGACAGTGACGGTGCTGTCGTCATTCCTGGAGGCCACCCTGTACTGTGTGTGTGTGGGCTCCATCAGTGAGCAAGACGGCCCACCTCAGCGGTGGGTAGTTGAGCCAGCACACAGTGACCGAGACACAGAACTCGAGGTAGTGTGTCAGGAGCTGGGGTGTGCTGTGGAAAGGAAGGCAGAAGGCGGGAAACACAGCAGGGACTGACGGAGCTCGGTCTGGGAGACCTCCTGAGAGGGTGTGAGGGGAAGAAGAAGACAGGGCCAGGCTGGGAGGAAAGGAAGCTGCACAAAGGGCCTGAGATCAGACCTGTTTAAAAAAAAAAAGACTAAGACAGAGTGAGTGAGGGGAGAGAGTCAGGAGAAGAGAGCCTGGGAATGAGGTCACTCTGAGGACATCGCCTTGAACTATAAGGTCACCAGAGCCTCAGGGGAGAACACTTTGAACTGGACGGTCAGTCCAGTTTGGGCTTTCAGGAATCTCTGGATGCCATGCAAGGGGGAGGCACGAGGAGCCGCTTGTGTTTCACCAGGCTTTAAGTAAAAGCCATGGGCCCTATTCTGAGGCTCTCCACCCCTCACGTCCTTCCCACTGTGTACAGTTCTAGGAAGAGGTACCCAGAATTCTTCAATGAGGGCAGATCTGCCAGCTTCTGTAGTCTGGGTTGGATCCCTCCTGGATCTCCATGGCAGTCTCTCATCCATTTTGCTCGAATGATTGACATGCTGGGATTCAGCTCTCCCAGGGCTCGGCCCCCAGTGTGTCCCCAGCTGTACCCCTAGCCCACGTCCCAGACTTTGCCTCAACCATGATGTGACCCCTCTCCTGCCTGTTGTCCTCAGCATGTCACAGAGTCCTTACCTTATAGAAAGACGGAAACGGACCCTGGGATGCTGGTGGCTCCCAAGCCTGAAGAGCCACCTCCTGGCCCTCAGAGGGACACAGTGGTTCATCACGACGTCGGAGGCTTTGTGCTAATGTGCCACGGGAGCTCTGCTCTCACATGAAGTCTCCCGGCCACGTCCCCGACATGTCAGTCTTATGGTCCTCCAAGTTGCTTATGTGGACAGAATACTTCTGGGAAGCTGGAGAGGGATACAGTTGCTGTGTGACCCTTAGCAATTGCTTGCCCTCTCTGAGTCTGAAGGATTGGACTAAATTCTCCTCAGAGCCTCTTTTTGTGCACACAGGAAGTTCCAGGGCTCCAGTAAACAAGGAGGGGAGTTGTGGGCACAGTGTCCCGTGTTCAAGTTCATGTCTCCCTCCTTCTCGCAGTCCTGCCAAGTGGCTCTGTGTCTTTCAGCCTGCAGATGAGAAATTTCCTCTCACCATAGAGATCAGCAGAGGGTAGAGCTGGCACACAGTAGGTGCTCAACAAACCAGAGCCGCTGCTGTCTCTCCATCCCCTAGGCTTCATGTTTAAATCCACGTCGCTGTAGTCTCTACCCGCTGCTCCTTTGGCTGAGCGATTCCCAGGTTGGTCAGTAGAGGGCGCCCTGGGCCTGACAAGCTGCTGCCTGTAAGCAAGCCTTGGCTGAGCTTTTCACAGGCTATGGTCGGCTCTCAGTGGCTCACACTTGAGCGCCCCGCCCCATAGGCCTGCTCTCCAGAGGAGGAGCAATGCAGGAGTGTCCTCAGGCAACATCAGCGTTCAAACTGAGTCTTCTAGTGTCAGGACAGGTGAGAAGTTGCCTTTGAGGCTGGGAATGTCGCTCAGGTGGAGTGTTTGCTTAGCATATAGGAGGCCTGGGGATCCAATCCCACTGCATAAACCAGGTGTGATGGGGGTGGTGGAGGCAGAAGGATCAGAAGTTCAAGGTCATTGTGGCTATGTGGTAAGCTCCAGGCCAGCACAGGCAATCTTAGACCAGCCTCAAACAAAAAGCTGCACCTATTCTGAGCATGTGCGGACCCCTCTGCTTGCTGTTAGATTCCAGTAATACTGAGTGAGAGTTGATCATAATCGCTAGAGGCTGGCCATCGAAGGGCGGCAATGGATGTGTTCTGCAAGCAGAACTTTTGTATCAGGGACATGGGGACTCTCGGGGGGCACTGGTGTCTGTGGGGTTCCAGGACATGTCGACTTTGAGGTGTGGGGTATAAGAGCTGGAGGCACTTTGAGGAGCCACACCGGTGCTGGAACAGCAAAACTGGCTTCTGACAGCAGCAGGGGAGGCTTGTTGCAGCCGGTGGTGGCCATTCTGCCCCGTGTTTGCCCCTGAGGAGCAAAGGGGACACCTTGAGCTGTAAAGGGAGCTGCCACAGGGGTTCCGAGCTGAGAGGACCAATGATTGTCATATCCAGAAGCAGGAAGGATCTTAGCCAGGAGGAGGGTGCCCCTGCCCCAGCAAGGATGCTAGGGTCCTGCCCTGTCCCTGTGCCAGTCCAGTCTCTGCCTTCCCTGGCCCAGCATCTCCTTTTCTGAGAGGCCATCTGTCCACCGTTCACTGGCCCAGCAGCTGGCTGACTGTGCAAGTACTGAGTGTCTTCTCCTGGCTGGGCCTGTGTTGAGTTTCCAGGCCTGGACAGGAAGGGAGAGTAATGGGGGGAGGGGCCATAGGGCATGGGGACAAAACAGTTCCTAAGGGGCTATGGAGGGAGTCTCTGTGTCCGTCCTTGTGATTGTTGCCTGAAAACTACAATTTAAATACGTCAGAGTAAACATTTGTCTTTCTTGGGGCAGATGTGAAGGTGTCAGAAGTTTGATTTGAGTTGTTTCTGCTCAGTGAGTTCTCTTGCAGAGGCAGATGGAGGCTTCTAGAGCTGGGGGAGATGGAGAAGGCACAGGGTCCAGGGCTGCAACAGGGGCAGAATTCCTTCCGACAGGCTGGGTAGCAGGATCATGGTGACAGCGGTGGTCTGTGCATTTCCAGATAGCTGGGGACACCCGTTGCCTGAGTGGACACTAGTGTGTTGTATACTCACGCCTACACGTCACACCGGACTCCATAACTACACACAACACGTGGCAGTCCAGACAGAGTAAGGACATGCTCAATGACTCCATTGAGTAAAGGTGCTTGCTGCCAGACCCAAGTTCTGTCCCTGGAATGCACGTGGTGGGAGAAGAGACTGAGTTTGACCTCTGACCTCCACATGTGCGCAGATAGATAAATGTAGAAAAGAAACTTTAAGCAGAAACAGAAGAAATGCCCTGCAGGAAGACCTGATGCTTTCTGCCATTGTCTCCTTGTGGGAGGCAGCTGCTGTGTGTTGAAGGTGGCCGTTCTACAGCCAGTGACTTTGCTAACACAGGGCGCTGCCATCCTGTGTGCTCTGGTGAGACGTCACCTCCGGGAAGCAATCCTTGTTCTCTGATGACTGGAAGAGTTGCTGGACTGTAGCCTGTCAGAGTCCCAGGTGAGCGTGTAGGAGCCTGGCTTAGGCTAGGCCCTGCCTGCCCCGCGAGGTTCTGAGTACTGGAACACTCAGCCCCATGGCAGTTCTAGGACCAAACTGAAGATCAAGGTGCTGGAAAGCTTTTGTCCCTGGCTCACAGAGGCCTCCTTTCACTGTGGCCTCGTAGAACCTTCCCTGTGAGCTTCTGTGACACCTGAGTCCCTGCTTTGTGCAGCTCAGGCAGACCCTCTCACCAGGTGCAGTGGTCTGAGCACGTGACCCAGTGCTTGGGAAGTGGAGGCAGGAAGATCAGTGCCACTGAAGGCCCTGAACTACACGAGCACCCACCCCCAGTCTCTAAGATACTACATGGATTGGAGTAGTGACCATAGTGGCCTCTTTTTGGCCTAACCACTGACTTTAAGGCTTTTCCAAAATTCAGTCAGTGTTCTTTATGAGCTCTGTGAGCAAGGCATCAGCACAGGGCTTTATTTTGTCCCCCGAGCAGTCCTAGAGGGAGATACCGCTATCCTCTGCCCAGAGAGGTTAAGTCACCTCCAGAAGAACACGCAGCAGTCAGCAGAGGAGGGAGGTCTGACCCAGGCTCCCCAGCCTTGGAGCCTACTCTGGGCTAAGCTGAAGGTGTCTAGTTAAGCCTGTTAAATTCATCAACATTTCCTCAAGACTTTTCCCTGTTCTCACCCTGTGGAAGGCATAGACTGGGAGGGACCCAGATGAGGGAAAGAGGGCCAGCCCTCAGTGCTGCCCTGGCTTGCGAGGCCCAGGGGCTGTTGGGCAGTCTGGCCATCTGCCCTCCCTGTCCTGCCGCCTGCCTAGGCTTGCGTGAGCTGCCAGGTCCAGTGAAAGTGGCTTTTGTCCTCTAGGACAGGTGACCTAAGGCCCCTGGAGCAGAGCAGGTACAATGTCATGTAAACCTAGGTCATCCTATGACCCATCAGCCAACTGGGCAGCCTCGCGGTCAGAGCACCTGGAGAGGTTGGGAGGTCAATGATGCCAGGGTTCCTACATACACAGAGATTTATAGTGTGGGAGCCCTGCTGCCTTCTACTCTTGGGCCCTCCTTGGATCTGTAGGACCCATGGACTTGTAGGAGCTGTCTGTACTGAAATTTTATCCTGACAAGCCCCTCTAAGATGTAGCTCTAACTAATCACTGTCACACTCATGGGATCTGTGGGTAGGAAGTGAAGCAGGACACAGTAGGTGCAGTTGTCCCTGGCTGGGTGCTCCAGTGACTGAGAGCTATGTTTCTTCTGAAAATTTTGTCATTCATGACCTGGGCATTTGTGCACATGGGGGTGGGGCTTGGCTGTGAGAGCTGTTGTAACGGCCATATTGTTTCTTTTATGAGGACATAGCCACAGAGGGCCCAGGGCATCCCTTCTGCTGGTCTCTGTGGTTCCCAGTGGTCACAGGGGAGGGAACACAGACCCACTTCCCCAGCCCCTTGGGTAATGGGTATGAAGCCTACTATCCTGCCGCTCTCCCCTCAGCCTGGGAGGGTGGAAATGCTGAGGGACCAGCCTAGCTGCTGTCTGCTGCTGTGCACCTCCGCATTGTTGGAGATGTGGGCATTTCTCCCCATCCCTCCCCTGAGCTTGGCTGTCCCTGATTCTCTCATCTCCATCTCCAGATGTGATCCGGGTACCAAGTGGCTCCTCATGGGCCCTTCATGCCTTGCCGTGGTCCGGGAAGGGTGTGTGTGATCTACTTCTTAACCACCTGTGTTGCACGACTTTAAGTAACTGAGAGGTCCTTGCTCTCCTGACAGAGGGACCAGGTGAGCATCCGGCCCCGTGGGCGAGCATCTGGTCCTGTGGGTGAGCATCCAGCCCCGTGGGTGAGCATTCATCTTGTGAGTGAGCACATTTCATATGGGATCCAACCCATGGGCAAGCATCCTGCCCTAGGGGCGAGCATCCAGCCCCATGGTATGGAACTCATTCACTGACTCCAGGGCCTGGCACACAGTAGGTACCCAGCGTATACTTTGGTGGAATGAACCTGTCAGAGAAGGAGCTGGTCACAATAGGCCTCTCCTGTGCACACAGTAGGCTGTGCAAGTGCTGATTGCTTAACTCATGGAAGGTTGCAGTTGAGGTAGTGACTATGCCCCAGCCCTGTGTCGTCACTCATCTGACATCCAGGTGTCGGATCAGATCATCTTTCCATCATTACCAGCTGCACCACAGCTTGGCGGAGGGCGGGGTATAAGACAGTGCTTACTAACTGCTTATAGAACTGGATGGAAGAATGATGAACAGAGTAAGTGATTAGGGCTCCTTGTTAATTTCCCTCTGTTCCTGGCGTGAGGGCCCGCACACAGTAGGTGCTTGTTAATACTGAGTCAATGTCAAAGTGAGATTTTTGAGGGTAGAGATGTATCTTGTTGACTTCTTTACTGTGAGGGAGCTGGGCTTGGTACACAGAGGTGCTGAATAAATGCCCATTGAGCCGAGGAAGCAACTGAGTGAGATGAATGCATTTCTGAAACTGGCCCAAATCCTGCTCTTTGTTTTGTTCTTGAGTTCTCACACAGTGTCAGGCATTCAGCAGGGCTTAGGTCACACGTCCCGGCCCTCCGAGAGTCTCTGTGCCTGCAGAGTGGATAGAGAAGAAAGCCGGGTGGGGTGGGGTGGGGTGGGTCCCCTCTGCCCCCTTTCCTGTTGTTCAGGTCTACACAGGTGGACAGGAAACTGTACAGGCTGCTGGGAGCAGCAGCTGTGGCTCCCTGCCAGACCCCAGCACCGCCCTGCTATGGAGCAGCGCCCCCAGGACCCTCTTCCCAGCCTCGTTAGCTGCTCTAAATTTAGAGGAGACTGTGCCAGCCCACATCAGCCATCAAGCCGCTGTGTCTCAGTGCCGAGGCCTGTTGAGCCTGAGGCCCAACCCTGGCTTCCTCAGAGCCAGGCTCCAAGTCTGTAGTCAGAGCATATTCGCTGACCCGAGTCCGCTTTCCCACCGTAAAAGGGCATAAAAGAGGTTCTATCTCTTCAGGGTGGGGATCCTGTTCCCCAACACTGGCTACATGTCTGGCTTTGTCAGACCCCTCCTTCTGAGGCACCACACCCCGGAGGCAGCTTCAGCAAACCTCGGCAGCCATCTTGCTGTTCATAATTAGAGGCCCACTTCCTCCAGTGCAGCTTGAGGGGCAGGGTGCAGAGTGTGAGAGGGGGTTCTTGTGGGTGCTGGCCCCACATGCCAAGAGCACCTTTAGAGAACAAGGCAGTGTGCCTCCACCACTTGAGGCCTGTGAGTCAGGAAGCCAAGGATCTGGCTACCCAGAGAAATACCATGCTGCGTGCTGCGTCAGCCAGGCTTCTGGTTCCTGACTCAGTAGATGCGGTCCTTGAGATGGCTGGTGACAGTCACTGCTCTCCGTGTCTTGTGCCCTGGTAAGAAGCTCCAATCTGAGGAAGGAGGCCAGGCCTGTGGTTACCTCACACTGAGAATCTTCAGCAAGAGGATCATGAGCTTGAAGTCAGCCTGGGCCTCCTAGTGAGACCGTCTGAGAGAAAAGATGGGTGCTGTGGGATGGCATCCATGTAGAACCGAGGTGCAGCTGCTCACATCTGCAGCCCAGCACAGGCCTGGCCAGGGTGGTGGACCCTAAGGCTTGCTGACTGTCAGTCAGTGAGAGACCCTGCCTCAGAAGAGAAGGTAGAGAGCAATAGCAGAGGGCACCTGTCAACTCACACCATGCACACACATACACAAGCACACCATACACATATGCACATATACACACACCATACACACATACACATATACACACACCATACACACATCCACACACACCATACACACCATACACACATACACACACACCATACACACATATACACACACCATACACACACACCATACACACATACACACACCATACACATATCCACACACATGAGGCACAAATAATAAAAACCCAGAGACAGATATTGGGGTCAAGGTGAAGATCAGAAAAACAAAGCAGTTAAGCCACTAGAGAGCTCTTACCTCTCTTACCTCCATGAAATCTTCAGACTGAAAAGAGAGCGAGTTCCTGTCTCATCCCGGTTTATATTTCTCTCTAGTGCTGGGATTAGAGGCGTGCACCACCAATGCCGGGCCTCTAGTGTGGCTGCTGGGATTAAAGGTGTGTGCCACCACTACCTGGTTTGTATAACTGGCTAGTGTGGCTAGCTTTACACTCTGATCTTCAGGCAAGCTTTATTTATTAAAACACAAATAAAATGTCACTATACACATACAAACCCATACACATAATCTCCATGGCCATCTTGTTGTTCATGATTCCCTGAAGCATTTTCTGAGGAGCTTGTGGGTACCAAGCTCCAAGATGGGGTCCCTGGATGCCTCCTCACACCCACCCCCAGGAAAGGTGAAAGGTGACAGACACATGTTCATGATCACCTGCTGGTCCCTCTTGTCAGAAGGCACTTGGCCACTGATATCGGGTATCCGGTTTTTTCTTTCTTCCTTCCTTTTTTTTCTCGTATGGCTGGGATAAAATGCCTTGGTCAGAAGCAGCTTGGGGGAGAAAGAATTTGTTTTAACTTATACTCACAGTCAGCTCATTGTTGAGGGAAATAGTCAGATTTTTCCCTTGACACCGGTCCCTAAACAGTACATCATGACACCTGCTTCTATAGTGTTCCCATTGCCTTGGGCTGGAGATGAGCTGTGTGGAGAAGAGTTAGGGGGCCTGGAGGCTGTGCAAGTCTCTGTGGTCTCCAGATCACTTCCTGTCAGGAACCTGTCTCTCTGTGGTCTCCAG
>NC_022010.1:2781833-2791509 GCF_000317375.1 Microtus ochrogaster | reverse complement strand
TTCTTATCGGGGAGGGACATGGTTCTCTCTGGTCTCCAGGTCATTTCCTGTCAGGAAAATGGGCTTTTGGGGGCTTCCGAAGTCCTGGAAAGGAATGATATTTTAGTACACGGGGAGCAGCGTCCTGGCCTTTCTTGTGCATCCTCATCGGCGGTCCTGAGCCATCACCACTTCCAGACAGGTGCTTTCTTCACAGTGAAGACACCCCGGGCGGTCATGTGGCCAAGCAAGGTTTCTTCTGAGCGCCTGTTGCCAGGAAAGGGCCGAACATGTCATTCCAGTGTTACTGTGTGTAAAGTCAGAGGGAGACAAATTGTACTTGAAGATTTCAGTTACCATGGCTATTGGGACATGGCGAGCCATGTTCTCAGCCTTAGGCCTTCAGATGGCATGTCTTGGTCACAGGATGTGGCATTTAGATACCTTTTCTGATAGGGGGTTGAGAAGAGATGCTGGCCACCAGTCTCTGGGGCTTCAGTGTCGCTGACTGAAGGGTGTCCCTGTCTGTCCCTAGCACTATCCGGTGGCGCTGTGCTACCCCACCCTTCATTTGTCTGTCTGCTCAAGTAATTTTTAAATTAAATTTGATCACTTACTGTGTGTGTGTGTGTGTGTGTGTGTGTGTGTATGAGTGTGTGTGTGTCTGTGCCGTGGTGTGCATGTGGAGGTCAAGAGAGAAACTGTAGGAATTAGGGTCAGTTCTCTTGTTTTACTCTGGGGGTCCCAGGGATTGAACTCAGGTTGTCAGGCTTGGTAGCAAACACCTCTACTCTCTGAGCCATCTCGCCAGCCCCGCTACCTTTAGTGGCAAGTGTGACCCATTCTCTGCCCTCCCCAGTTTGGCATAGAAAGATGGTGTGAATGAGGAGGAAACAGCAGTTCCTGCACTGGTCTGTGTGTGGAGACGGCAGAACAGGGTGGAGGGGAGGCTGCGTAGCTAGAAAGGCTTCTTAGGCAGAGAGCTGAACTTGAACCCGTGGGAATCTGGGAAGAATTTGGGCATGTAAAGGTCCTGGGGTGGGAACAACTCAGGGCGGTTGAGTAAGTGGCACCGTTCACTGCATCCAGTCGTAAGTGGCACTGTTCACTGCATCCAGTCGTAAGTGGCACTGTTCACTGCATCCAGTCTTAAGTGGCACTGTTCACTGCATCCAGTCGTAAGTGGCACCGTTCACACATCTTAACTGCAAGCCAAGCCTTCCCCAGGCCTGATCAGAACTCTGCGAATCGATGGCTGTTTTCCTCCCATGCCCAGATTCATAGGTCAAAGTCCTCCTGCTGTCATTTTGTCAGAGGTTGAACATTAAGTGACCTCGTGACTCTCAGCTAAACCATGAGGATGCCGCCACTTCAGTAAATCACCTGGTAAGAACGTGTTGGCCAGATATGGCCTGTGAACTAAGGATGAGTTTTACATCTTTAAACGGCTGTGGAAAGCTACATGTGACTTACAAGCCCAAAATAGTCTCCATCTGGCACTTTCCAGAGATAATCTTAAGTCCCGCATCAGTGGATCAACCTGGGCTCTTCCAGGCTCCCTATTTCCTCACAACAGCACGGCCCCCAAATGGCTGCCAAGGTTCTAGCCATCATAGGAAGATTTGGTGCACCGTGAGGGCTGTGCCTGGAGGGAGGCTTTTCCCCCATTGCCTGCCTGTCAGGCTGCTCAAGCGCCCCTGGCCAGGACCCGGGAGCCAGAGGGCTATGGCAGATTAAAACAATTGCCAGAAAGCGTGCTTTGGGAATTCTGGGGGACTGCCAGGGTGGCCTCCTGGATGACAGTGGGAGTCAGAGCCGGCAGGGGTGGGGTGTGACAACAGATCCGATGACCCCTCCCTTCCGTTCTCACCCCAGGCTTCATTGCTTCTTTCAGTCCACAAACACTGCACATCCCACCTGCTAGTATGCCCTCAGCGAGGCAGGGTGCGGCAAGTGAAGGCATGTCCTGGGGTTGCGAAGCCTGGGGTCAAATTCTCTGATTAGGTGGGTTGGGAATCTCAGACTTGGGAGCAAGATGGTTGCGAGTCTGTGGGGAGTTGCAGTGAATAGGGGGCTGAGGGTCCCAGTAGTGGGGGAATTGAAAGTTCACTTTGCTCCAAGGTATGGGGGGGTTCTGGAAGGGCTTGTATTTTGGCTGCTAGGATTCTACTAGAATGTGATAGGCTATGGCCCAGTGCGGCTTCTGGAATAGCGTGTGTGTGTGTGTGTGTGTGTGTGTGTGTGTGTGTGTGTGTGTGTGTTGGGGAGAGGGTGGCTCAGAGGAGTGGAGCACTACAGAAACCTGGCATAAGAGAACGTCCTCAGCAGCTATGAGGAGGCAAGGCTTTCCTGCTGGCTATGAGAAGAGCGGCAAGGCCAGGGGAGACATGATAAAATGTTGGGGTTGGGTACCGGGCACCAGAGTGGCCATTACCTCCTTGTCAATTGAGCTGTGGCTACTAAGGTTGGGCAGAGCCCAGGTCTCATACTCAGATTGCCGCCAAATGGGCATCCTCCAGCCTCCACTCCCTGCTCGTTTTCTCATCTGTGTGGTTCACACAAGTGTTTTTCTCACATAAGGTGAGAGGTCATTTTTATTCTCTTTACTGAGCACAAGCACACAGAGAAGGCAGGCCACTTATCCCAGGCCACGCAGCAAAGAGCTACCACCGGAGGGCCAGTGGTAGTTCTGCGAGCCAGGCAGGGCACTCGGTTTGAGGATCTCTTGAGGCAGAGCCAGGTCTGTACAGATCCAGATAATGGGGTAGAAGAGGGTGTGCCCTGGGGTCCAGCCATTTCTCTTCGCATTACAGCATGAGGGTCCTGTGGCTGCAGGCACCCACAAAAAGCTGGTGTGGTTTCCTCACTATTTCCTGATTCCACTGGGCACCCTCTGTCTGCCCCCTGGGGCTGTGCTGTGATTTCCTGTAACTTGGGCAGAAAACAAAAGTATGGGGCAGGGAAGAGATGCCCCACCCCCCATGGGAGCACAGTGTTCCTTCGTGAACCCTAGTCCCTGCGCCAGCCACCAGCAATGCCAGCGCCCTGCTCTGAAATGGTGGATTGTGATCTCCATTTCCCTGCAAGCCTCCCGGCCTCAGGTGTTGTGTGACAGCGAAGCAGACAGGCAGATCTGCCAGGAAGGCTGGTGAGAACCGGGCTGGTCACACCTACTGCAGTGAGCTGCTGTCACAGCTGCAGCCATGTGAGCTCCTAGTCAGTGGGTTCTGCACCCAGGGTCACCCGGCTGCATCCATCTGTCCAGCTTCTTCTAACCCCATTGCCTTCACTGTGACCCTAAGATCTTAGGGAGCTACTCTGGAGCAGCTCAGCTAAGTGTGGCAAACTCACAGCTCAGAAATCAGTACCATCCCCAGGGGCCAGGTGTCTCCCCCAGTCCTGCCTGTGCGTCCTTCTTCACTGACTTAAAACCCAGACATCCTGTTGCGGGTGGACAGAAGGCTGGTGTGCAGCTCACGGAGGACAGGAGTTGGTGCGGCTCAGGGTGCAGGGCAGGTGGGCTGTGTTTAAAGCCCTCATCTGTGCTGGGCTCCCCACAGCAAGGCCACACCCCAGCAATCCAGAGAGGGGAAATGCTGCTTCCCACCCGAGCCTGATGGTGCACGCCTCTGCTTGTTTCTCGAAAGCTCTCCTTTCTGGGTGATCTCCTCCCTCGCTCAAGTTAATTAACAGCGTGCCTCCGAAATGACGGCTGGAGAACGTGAATAAATCAACACGAGGAAGTGGCCACGTGCTCAGCTTGGTTATAAATAACTTGGGTGGACTTGAAGGTGGAGGCCAAGATGCTGCAGTTCCCCCTTATCAGAATTCTTTTCCTGTTGCTATGGAAACTGGCCTAGGGATGCTGGGGGCTCTGTGTTTTGGCCCAGTCCTCAGTTGTTCCTGTTTACATGGTTGGCATGGGGGAGGGTCTGTGAGGGTCCTGGGTGAGCCAGATGCAGCCCAACTGAACTCAGCAACTAGTCGGTAAACTGAGTCATGGTTTAAGGGAGGCTTCTCAGAGGAGGGGTGTCTAGAGAGCACATGCTGATCTTGGACCAGGAGTGAAAGGGGTGGAAGGATGCCCCAGGCAGAGGGAACAGCATGACAGACATATGGAGGAGAAAGGGCATGGACTGTGTGGTGTGTCCCAAGATGGAGGCTTGTCCCGTGTGTCCACAGCAAGGAGGAGATGGTGAGTGAGAGGAGTCATAGGTCATCAAAGTCGGGCCACAGGCACCTGCCACATGGAGAAGTCATCCAATGCATTGTCCATGGGCCCAGGACAGCTGTGCCCATGGGCCTGTCTCTGAGATGGTGTCTAGGGTCTCGGGAGGTCTTTGAACAAGATGAGCTGAGACTAGACTAGTGACAATCTCTTGGGAACCCCCACCTCCGGGAGGGCTTGCTATGTGTTAGGCCAAACCCTCTGGGTTTGCTTAGCCCCATCGCATTAGCCCAGGCTGGCCTCAAACTCCCCATGTAACCAAGGTTGACTCTGAAGTCCTGATCCTCTTGCCTCCACTCCCTGAGTGTTGGGGTCCAAGGCTGGTTCCCCTCTCCTCCGTTGCTGTTTTATGTGGTGCTGACTTATATTGGCAAGGATCCTCCAGAGCAAGTCACACATCCTCACAGCCTCTCCTGAGGGAACAGGGACTGAGCATAAGTGAGCTGGCCTGGAGGAGACCCCGAGTTATGGGTTAGGCCTACACAGAGCTTCATCCGAGAGGAGGGAAACTGAGTCTTCCCCAGCCTCATGCACCTTCCTTGGGTGGACCTGGGGATTCGTCTCTAGGCTGTTAGCTGGACAGGAGTGGGGGTGGGTGGGTTGGGAGATGGGGTGGGCAGTGTGACCATTGACAGCTCCTGACTGGCTTCACAGGGAGCCAGTGACCACAGTCATGAAAAGGACTTGGGGACAGAAGGACCCTTTGGAAAGTCTAATAAGATGTGTGACTTCTGCCTTCTGCCCTGAAAGGGAAAGGCAGTGGAGGTGTGAGAACCAGAGGGGCCTGGAATTGTGCCCCAAGTCCCACTCACCGGAGCTCTCTCTCCTCGCCTCACTGCCCTGCTTGGCTGGGAAAGACTCACCCACCCACTCAGCACCTTTGCTCTGAGGGTTAACTGAGGTGAGAGGCAGCTCCCAGCCCATGAACAGCTTTCTTATCAGCACCGTAATAGTCCATTTCCTTAGCCTGGGTAAGGAGAGGTAAGTGAGACCTCCTGGATAGACAGACTGAGACAGAGCAAGTCTAGGAGGGAGAAGAGAAGGCGGCTTTAACTCTAGGAAGGGATGGATGGATGTAGTGTGTGAGCCTCCCAGAGTCAAGACTGAAATATGGCCGCACTTGCTGGCCAGTTCCCATTCAGTACTGGAAGCACTCCTATTCATCCATCTGAACCCCTCCCGGATTTCCCTCCCCCTCACTGTAGCCTTTCCTCTTCGCTCAGCCGTATGCTTCTCGTTGGGCTCCGCATCTCTATTTCTGTCCCTAGTTCTGCATCAGCTCCTGGCTCTTGGGTCACGGGCACATTTGCTGTTCCTTTTGGCATTTTCTTCCATTAAACCAGGAAATCTTGAGGGTGAATGCTTGAGCCAGATTTGGGAAGGAGGCTTGAGGTGGCCTATGGAGGCCCCTTTTCCTTGACTACGTCAGATTCAGAGAGACAGGTTGAGCTGCTCGATGTCTGCTCAATGTATGTGGAATAACTAACTGTTCAGGGAGTGTTTGTTGAATGAATGAATGAATGGCAATGAAAGGTCCCTTCTTGAGACCTGTGGGCTCTCTGTCCCACCTCCCACTGTGGTTGGCACCCTCAGTCCCTTCTGGGTCCGCACAGCTCCCTGTTCTGCAGATTCCTTGTGCAAGGAAGGTTTGCTTTCAGGATGCTTGTGGTGTCCCCAGAGTTTCCTGGAGAGAATAGCATTTGCAGAAGCAGCCCTCTGGGGGCATGCCTGTGCTGCCCCAGATTCAGGAGTGACGCTTTTTATAGCCGCGCTCCTGGAGCACGTGGTGCCACTGGAAGCCAGAGAGAGCAGCAGGCATCTGGCTCCCCACTGTCTTCTGCTTCTGTCTCTGAAGGAGGCTGGATGCTGGGGTCTGCTGTGTTCCCTGTGCCATGTGGCAAACACTGGGCTTGCCACTTCTCCTTGCCCTGCACTGTCCATCTGTGAGGTGTGACAGCGAGGCAACATGGTGGTGTGTATGATGATGTAATGACTTAACACCGCGGTGTCGCACGGTGTTGTGTTACAGTGGTACCGTTACCCTCTGGTGGCTTGATACGTGGTACGGGACAGGGTGCTCTGGTATTTGGGCCATGGCTGGCGCTCAGGGGACAATGATGATGGTGGCAGAGCACTCTTGGCCTGCTGTGTGTATGCAGAAACAGGTAGGGATCTGTATGCTGGTGGCTAACTCTCCGGTGAAGCGTGGAGGAGGCCGGGCCGTAGACTAGAGCAGGGACAGAAGTGAGGACACAGAGGTATCTGCTGAGACCTGCCCCCAGTGTGGCTAGCTTAGACTGCTTACATACAGGGAGCCTGAGTTTTGAGTTCTCCTCTGGCTGGTCATTGGGGTGAGCCCCTGTGTACAGCTCTGAGTCAGACAGTGTTCTAGGGATGGCATAACCGGGATCATGGGCAGAGGGTCAAGTCCATCCTCTAGAAGTAGGGGCAGGAAGAGAGTCAACCACCACATCCATGACAAGCATATGCTCGGTGGTTTCTTCTGTGAAAGAAATCAGAGAGATTCAGTTACTTGTTCAGGGGCACATGACTAAAACTAGTGGCAGTTCAAAACTTGATTTAGCTAATCCAGTGTGGAGTAAGGCTGGTGAGGCCGGGAACCAACAGAACAAGATAAATGATATTTTAAATGAGCATATTAAAAAAAATCAAAGCAAAATCCCATGAAGAAAGAAAATCAATACAGGAAAAGGTAAGGTCAGTGTGACGGAGCCCTCCTCCACCCTTGGATCTGGACACCCCAGCAGCCTCAACCCCCAGCCCCCAGCCCCAGCCCCCAGCTCATCCACCTCTCTTGGTTGAGCACCCGACTTCTTGTTCCTACTTGAACACTTTGTGACAGCCGGGCGGTGGTGGCACACATCTTTGATCCCAGCACTCAGGAGGCAGAAGCAGGTGGATCTCTGTGAGTTCAAGGCCAGCTTGGTCTACAGAGCGAGTTCCAGGACAGCCAGGGAGGACTCATTTGTAGCATCCAGCTGCTGTGTGTTCTCCTTTAGCTGATATCTTACATGGCGTCCTTCATGAACTGTGGGCAGCCACAATCTGTCCCCTTCTGCCCCTACATATCCCTAGGTACCTGGAGAGGCAAGGGTTTGCTGTGCATTCCTTGTGGAGACCAGATGCAGCAGCCTTTAGGGGTGTGGAGCCAGGCACAGATAGAGGTGGGGACTGGCCTCCTCTGGGATGTTTCCTCATCTACATGCAGGAATGCAGGCTGGGGTGCCATCTTACCTGCTGGACACATAGTCTCACCTCAGTCAGAGGCCCTCCTGCTGTGAGCCAACCTCTTTTCACCCCGCAGTTTGTGCACCAGATCCTGGCTTACCTCAGGACCTTTTGCATGTCTTGTATTCAGGGCTAGGAAACTGAGGGTAGCTCGGATGAGTACCTAAGCTTGTGTCTTCATGAGAGAGATTCTGGTCAGGAAGTTGGCCAGGGTTCTGACTGGGGATGGGTACCTGTCTCCATCCAGTGGCCAGCCATGGTGCTAGAATGGAACCCTGGTCTCTTCCCTGTGGGCTATGACTCCACCTGAGAATCCAACATGTCTGCCACTGGTATGCCCCAGAGCCACCAGGAGAGCCATCCTCACTGTGCTGAGGGAGGGGTACTCCCAGTGTAAGGATAAGCAGGAATCCCCGGGGGTCCCCCGAGAGGCAGCTCTCTGGGCCTCAGTCACCCCTTGAAGAAGAGTTTTGAAGAGTCATCAGGTTTAGGAGATGTAGTGTCAGTCAGTAGCTATGGTAGGTCCCTGTGACCCTCCATAATACCACGTGGCCATGTGCCTGGGCCAGGGGAGGCACACTCAATCTCACTACTGAATGAATGAGAGATGCCGGGCCACAGAGGCTTGGCACGAGGAGCAGGAAGCTGGACAAAGGGGAATGTGGGATTCTAGACCTTCGGTCTGCACACGCCGTCAGAGAGGCCTTTGAGATAAACTTATGTTGGCAAGGCTGGCGTCTAGAGAGCAAATATTTACTCAGGACAGAGCGAGGGATGGCGCGGAGATCACACCAGGCAGTTGAGCTGATGTGATTTCAACCTTGAATTTGGTCTGGCATTTGAAAATATTTTTGAGCCCTCACAGTGGGCCAGGTTTGGGTCAGATCTGCACACAGCGGCGCAGAGGGAGCCATTCCAAGCAAATCTTGACAATCTTCTTGCTGTGTGACCTCCGACAAGTGAATCCATCTTTCGGAGCTGGCATTTCCTCACCTGTAGAAGGGACAGAGAGGGGTGTAGATCCTGCCGGGAAGGTCAGAATCCTACTGCACTGATGCCCCTCCCTGTCCAGTCTTCACCCTCTTCTGTTTTATCACTGCCCCCTCCCCCCAACCATGCTCCATCCCTTAAGGGTTAAACCCTGTGAGCTCATGTGATTCCTTGAACACATGAATCATCCCCGTGACTCCTGTGCCCAGTGTGGGGAAGGGGCAGATGCTATGCCCCCAAGTTGCCATGGTAACCCTGCCTGTACCAAATTGCAGGCACCTCAGACCCAGATCCACCCTTTTGGGGGAACTCAGGGCCAGTCCTCTGCTTCCCTGCCCTCCAGGAGAGGCAGCAGGGGCAGCTGAGGGGATAAGAGGGGAGGGGCTTGTGGAGGGAGTTTTTCCTGGAGCTCAGCAAGTGTAGTCAGAGGCTGGGAGAGGAAGCAGAAGGCTACCAGGAGAGGGAGACAGATCGACAGCCAGCCACAGGTCCTCAGACTCCACCTGAAGCCCCAGAGGCACAAGCCAGATCCAACACCCCTCCACTTCCCTGGGGCAGCCGCACCTCCTACGCACAGGCCCCCACACGCGCGCACACTCATTTGCACACAGCCACACGCCCAGCGGCAGCATTTCTGCACAGTGCCGACTGCGGTGGGTAGGCAGTCTGGCACATGAAGTCCCCGAGGGATAGCGAGCAGGCCAGTTGAGACTTAGAGGGGGGAAAAGAAAACCAAAAACGGGCTGACGCTGGCTCCCAGGCAGCCACCTCCGGAGGCCCCTCCTGCATTCTTGGTTCTCGCGCCCCTCGCCAAGACAGGGCTGATGTCATTCTGGGCTGCCGGGCCAGGGGACCCAGGCCGGGTGGCTGCCTCCCTCCGGAAGTGAGTGTGCTGCCTGCCGGCCATCAGATTCAGCTTCGGGTTAAGTCTGACTTGAGGACTGTAGATCCGCCCGGTTCAGGTGAGAAGAACCTGCCTGGGAAAGGCAGTCTGCGTGGATGGTGGCTCCCAGGTGTGCGTGAGAGGTCTACCTTCGTGGAGGGAAGTGAGTTTGGGGTGCCTGCCCCCTTGCCCTGCTCCTCATAGCCACCTGCTCCTTGAATCCAGCAGCGTTGGCCCTGGAGACTAGAACTGGACGTCCTGATTGGCTGACTTGATGCTCTTGCTGGTGACCCGTTGCTGACCTGTCACTGTCCCCGTTTTTTTTTTTTTTTTTTTTTTTTTTTTTT
>NC_022010.1:2774842-2781733 GCF_000317375.1 Microtus ochrogaster | reverse complement strand
TTTTTTTTTGTGACCGGGGATGCTTGTTGGGCCATGTTTACTTTACTGGAGCTGACGTGCTCTGCTGGGTTTACCGGGTTTTCCGTGGAAGCCCAGAACTTCTTCCCAAGGACGGCCACCACTGACAGAGGGACCAGGACCCTGGCCGCGCTGGCCTCCTGACTGCCTCTGCCTGCCCCCTCCTCCAGGCTGGCCTCATGGATTACCTGGGTGACAAACTCTCAGTGGCCCAGTCACACATGACTCAGTGGGTGGGCACAGTGAGACGATCCTTGCAAGAGGCCCTGCACGTTGTGACAGCCACGGTGGGCACCGAGCAGAGTGGGGAGAATGCTGGCCGCACCCCATTCAAGCGCACCTCCTCCTTCCGACACCTGGCCTCTCGGAGTCGAGAATCCTTCCGTCGCTTCTCAGTTCGCAGCCAACAGAGGTTCTCATCCCTCAGAAAGAGACAGCAGGACTCCGAGGCCCCCGATCTCGTAAGCTGGGGATGTGTGCGGTTTAAAATAGCAGGGCTACCCTGGGAAGGTCCTCTTGGACTCCTGGGAGGGGCTGACTTGCAGGAGCAGGCAGGGAAGGACTTCTTCCCTGTCAGTGAGTGTGGCCCCGGGATACTGATGGCTGCCCTGGAGGTGCAACACCCCCTCCTTGTTGCTAATGGGAAATCAACTCAAGGCTTCTTGTCTGTGAGCAGGGCTGCTTGGGGACACTGCAGCCCCCACAGCACATGCTCACATCTCTATTTTTAGGCAAGCTTACTTGACACCTGCTCTAGCTCTCTCCCCATGCCCTCCCAGGGTGACCAAGTGGTCTTGGCTGTTGTCTGTTTGCCATTGAGCAAAAGTGAGATCTTGAGTGATTTCTGAGGGGAAGAACCTTAGGGGGACAGGTGGCAGGTGGTTTGTCCTGCTGGTCTGGGGGCTCAGGCTTGGTGAGGGTGCAGTGCTCAGACCCAGCTACCGGGTTCCATGCTGTCTCCTTTAAGGCCCATGAGACCTGGGAAATGGAAGCTGAGCAGGTGGTGTCAGGCAGGCCTGGGGAAGGAAGGGTATCGGCATGGCATGTACAGCAAGGTGAGGGAGGTCTGGCTGGGAGATAAAAGGTTTCTTGGATCTTTGATAACTTTGGGGACACTCATCACGTCACTAGCCAGGATTGAACTTAGCTAGAGGGCCTTGTGTCTTCAGAGAGCTGGCCTCTGCCCTGGGCTCAGCTGACCCAGTTCTCAGAAGCATATGAGGCCAGGCACGGGGCTCAGCTAGCTCTTTGTGTCTCCAGAACCAGTGGCCATGACGGGACCCGTGTTGGGCTAGGGAACCCTGAGCAGACCCTCCTCACAGTGAGGTCCCCCAGAGTTCACAACTGCCCCAGAGCTGCAGGGATTCAACTCTCCTCCACTGATCTGAGGCACAGAGAAACTAGACAGGGGCTCACCCAGGCCAGAAGCCATGCAGGAGGCTGGTCATGGGCACTTCCTTGTATGGGGTCTGCACTCTTTCAGGTCTTGAGTTCATAAGACAGAGCCCCACCCATCCTCTGAAAGGTGCTACTTGACAGAAGGAAGGAAGATAACCTCTTTCTTTCTCTATGTCTCAGTTTTCCATCTTTGTTTCCCTCTGACCCTGTCTATTCCTCTGTGCCCTGCTCCCCAGGATTCTCTCTGGGGACACTGGCTCTGTTCCCTGCCCTCTGTCCCAATCCTTCGGGTACTAAGTAACTTTGGATACTGCCCCAAATCTCACAGCATGCCTGTGGAGCATGCTCATACAGTGGCAAGCCAGCCTCCCTGGTGGCCACACAAGTGATGAGTGACTGATACAGAGTTCAGGCCCCTCACTGTCACAGAGGACCCCAGCGGCTGAATTAGTGTGGGCTTCCTGGTCCCTCCCACTGATGCTTGGCCTCTGCTGTGTGGCAGGCATGGCTGGTTCAACCCATTCTTAGATCTTAGTTTCCCTCTGTCCAGTGAGAGAAGCCTGCCCTTGCTCTGAGACAGAGTGAGTCACCAGCAGCCTGCTGGTGCACAGTGGGTAAGCACTTGTGTAAATCTGTTGGGTGCCAAGGTGTCCTACTGTGTGCTGAGGGGATCCCAGCCCACCTCTTCCCAGATGCTGACCTTGGGCGGGCCAGCGCCCTCTGCCCTCCTTCCTTCTCACTTTTGAGAAAGGGATGCTGGGTGGGCAAGGCACACTGAAACCGTGGGTGTGACACCTGGGCTCCACATGGCTCATGTGTGTGACAACCAAGTCCTTTCTTCCAAACTGCCTTCAGAGGCTTCCAAGTGGAGAATCTGCACACACACCCCTTTCACTCAGGACTTCACTTAAATATTTATCTTATGGGTGGGTGCTTCCTGAAGCCTCAGAGCTTGTAGTCAGGAGGGGGGGGGGCTTTGGGCATTGGTCCTCCTCCTACAAGTTTTATCTCAATCATCTTCCTCAGCTCTGTTCAGCCAGAAAAGGGCCTCGGGCTGTGTTTGCTGGAGGATCTGCTGCAGATTGACTGGAAATATCCCCCAGCTAGCCTTCAAGTCTTTGAGCTGTCCCAGATGAGAAAGGAGGAAAATAAAACAATACTCTGTCCAGGACCCCGGAGACAGGAAGGGTCACTGTGCCAGGGAAAGGAGGCTGCAAATGTTAGAGGCCCAGAGAAGTGGGGGTGGGAGGGACAGAATGGGGATTTGGGGGACACAGAAGCAGAAACAGTGTCAGTCTCAGGAAGCCTGGACATGAGGAGGAAAAGCCAGAAGCGTGTGTGTGTCTGTTTATGTATCTGTGATGTGTGATGTATGTGTCTGTGATGTGTGGTATCTGTGATGTGTGTGTCTGTGGTGTGTGCAATATGTTCGCAATGTATATGTATGGTGTGTTTGTGTGTGGGTGGTGTATGTGATGTGTGTCTGTGATGTATGTGTATGCGGTGTGTGTGTGTGTGTGGTGTGTCTGATGTATATGTATGATGTGTTTGTGTGTGTGTATGTGGTGTGTGTCTGTGATATGTGTGGGGGTGTGTGTGATTTGTTTGTGTGTGCTGTATCTGTGATGTGTGTGTGTGGTGTGTGTCTGTGATGTATGTGTATGTGTCTGTGGTGTGTGTGTGTTGTGTCTGTGATGTATGGTGTGTTTGTGTGTGTGTGTGTGTATGTGGTGTATGTCTATAATATGTGTGGGTGGGTGTGATGTATTTGTGTGTGCTGTATCTGTGATGTGTGTGTGGTGTGTGGTGTGTGTCTGTGGTGTGTGTGTGTTGTGTCTGTGATGTATGGTGTGTTTGTGTGTGTCTGTATGTGGTGTGTGTCTGTAATATGTGTGGGTGGGTGTGATGTATTTGTGTGTGCTGTATCTGTGATGTGTGTGTGTGGTCTGTGATGGAGGGGGCTGGCTAGGAGACCTGTGCATGCTGCACACAGCTGAAGTAGACCTCCAGGGGCTGACTAATGACCTTAGCCAAGTCACACCGCCCTTACCTCCTCACTCTTCCCATCTGTGACCTGGGTTCCCCTGTGACTTGTCTGTGGGTGCGTTGAGCCCACCTCCTACTTTAAGAATCCCTGCTGTACACACCATCCCTTCCTAGCTATGAGGATGGCTTCCAGAACCCTCATGGGTACCAAAATCTGAGATGCTCAGGTAAGATGCACACAGAGGCTGGTGCAGTGTTTGCACCGTGGATGGCTTGGAGATGGCCCCCCTGCCCACATCTCAGTGCAGAGCCAGCCCTTCCCGGAGTACTTCTCCAGGGAAGCGCCCACAGGTCTGGACCCTGCCACCTCTGCTGAAGGCTGCCCTTAGCGCATCCCATCAGTTAGACACTTCCAGGCCACCCGGATAACCCAGGGTGACCCTGCCTCGATCTGTGGAGACCTTTATTTCCGAATGAGGCTCCACGTGTTGTGTAGGATAGACACACATGTCTCCCTGGGGCCATTGTCCTAGCCACCACAACAGGCCCTTCCCTGTCCAGTACAGTCAATCCAGCAGCCCGAGGGCCAGGTCATCCCCCTGCCTTACCTGGCCCAGGAAGCTATGCCTTCTTGCCCTGTGGTCTGACCCTGCTTCCCTTCCACCCTTAGTTCTTGCTTCTGCCCTGGCGTAAATCAAGGCCCAAGGAGAATGAGTGACTAGGCCTTAGGACGCGGCTAGTCTGGGGTCTGTCCTGGGAGAGGCAGGTGAGCAGGGGCCAGAGAAGATCCTACTCCTCAGGGCCAGGCGCTACCTGAGTGGTCTCTGTCCCCCAGGGCTACAGGAAACAAGCAAGCTAGGGCGTGGGTGAACTCTCTCATTATTCTGGCTCTAAAAGAAGTACAAGGGGCTCCAGGGGACAGCAGGGGACAGTAGGACCGCTAAGAAGTCATGAGGTAATGTCCAGTGCGCCAAGGAGACCTGAGGCAGGAGCCACAGAAGGCCAGGGCGGCTGTAACAGGGAGGGACAGGATCACCAGGACAAGGAGATGGACAGGGCCTGGTCACAAAGACTTGAGAGTGCCGGTGAGAGTGTGGGACCAGAAAGTGCAGTCATCACCGTGGGCCTCTGTGGAATATTGGATGAGAACAGAACTAGTTATTTACTTATTAAGCACCTACTGTGTTCCCAGCATGGTTATTGCATCTTCTATTGAGTGTCTTCTGTGTACCAGGTACAGGCACATTGCATCTCTTGAGCATCTACTGTCATGGCGTTTGCAGTTCTCTTGGATACTGGCCCTGCAGAGGTACCCATTCAGCCATGTACCCCTCCTCCCTCTCCTTCCACAGCCCACCCAGAGCCCCCCTGCCAGGTATCCCAGCTTCCAGCTGCACCCCAGGGCTGGCATGATGTCACTTGTCCATGGGCGGGCAAGACAGACAGTTTTCTTCTGGCTTGGCCCCTCCCAACCTCAGGTCTCTTTTCACCCAGTCCTGGCGGCAGAATGATGTCACTTGTTAGAGAACAATGGTCCTTTTGTGGATCCAGAGGGGCCCAAGGCTGGGCCCCAGAGCAGGTGCCTCTGGAGTTACACTGGGGGTAGACAAAGGACTTGGCTGCTCCCCTGGGAGCTACTTGGCGGGCCTCTGCTGATCTCCCTGCCCCCAAAGTGGGGTGTGTTCATTTTCCATGTGGAAAACACAGGAACAAGTGAAAAAACAAGGCGAAGTCCACTCTCCCTCCGCTTGGCTTCTGAGCTGCTTCCTTCCTGTCTTTTCCCCCTTTCCTCGCCCAAACAAACCCCAGCCTCTGTCACTTCGCCTTAAAGAAATGGACCCGTCCTCGTGGGTCCTCATGGCTCTAGTGAGCACTGTTAGCGCCCAGGTGCTGGGCCCTGGTCTGCGAGCCCCTTTACCTACCACCTGTCTGGACACTTGGGCCTCCCATTTGGGGCTTGGGGTGGCCTATGTCTGAGGCCCCTGGGGCTCCCACTTCCTCCTTCAACAACTCCACAGATGTTTTATTCAGACAAAGCCTGTTGCTTCCTCTGCAGGAAGCTAGGCATATCAGGAAGGAAGTCTGGAATGTTCCTGTCTAGGGAGCCTTGTGTTTGGGCAGCGTGAAGAAGCCATGGGAGTAGCTCAGTGGCTCGGTGGCTAGGTTGGTTTCAGTGCTGTGTGCCTTGGTCTGAAGCACATTGCCCATTGCCATGGTGTTATCACTCCAGTGTCCTGGAGCCACGGCCACTGAACACTGTCTGGAAAACGTTCTGTTCTGTAATATTTTCACAGTACACACAGATGTAAATGATGACAAGCTGATTTCTAGTCATGGTGTCTCACACTGTTAATCCTGCTACACGGGAGGTAGAGGCAGGAGGATCAAGAGTTCAGGTTTACCCTTGGCTATATAAGGAACTCAAGGCTAACCTGTTCTACATGAGACTCTGCTTCAAAGAGCCAAAACAAAGGTTAGGATTTTAGCAGTTGGTAGAGTGCTGGCCTACTGTATACAATACAATCCCTACCCTCAGCAGTGCGAATGTGGAGATCCAGACCCGTCGTCAGGACTATCGGGGGAATCGGGAGGAACAGCAAAAGCAAGGGATTATCTCTCGAATAATTTAATTTAAATTTCTAATCTAATTTTTAACAATGGTACTGGTAGGTATTGAATCTGAACTCATGTGTCTGAGCCCTTGATCCCCAGCTGGTGGCACAACGCTGGGAAGTTGTGGGACTTTTAGGGGACATGAACTGGCTGTCAGAGTCATGTCCCTGGGAGCAGGTGATTAAAGGTTATATGGCCCAGGCTGTCTGCCTCCTGAGTGTGAGGTGAGTGAGCCACTTTGTACACAGACCCTCCATGACAGTCTGAAACCGTTGGCTGTGACAGGCCCTCGCTGAGGTCCCTCTCTTAGGTAACAAACACACCGTTCAGTCACTGGGCTCCTAGGAGCTTCCCATCTACCTCGGGTGGGACAGCCAGCCCTGCAGTGCCGGGGAACTGGGGTCTGGGCACTGAATCCTGGTTCTGTCTCCTGCCGAAGAAGTAGGTAGCTTCCATGGTTTCTCTGTGCCCCACTTTCCTCTCGTGTGAAGTAGGGCCCCCACCTCCCTCTGAAGCTGTGTTTGAGATGACATACATGGAGGTTGTGCATGCTTGGCACTGCATGTAGTGGGGCTTCCAGAAAGGGTTGCTGCTGTCATGGCTGCCCCTTCCATATAGTCAGAGTGTAGCCAAACACTGGCAGGCAGTGGCCGGGCAGCCCAGGGGTTCCACGCTTACGGGCTAGGTCTATAACACCCACATCAAGGCTGAGATGCGCTCCTGTACACTTCCAGCTCCCCATCCCCACCTTCGTCTTGGAGCAGTTAGCCTGCAGAAGGTCTTCCATCCCTAAGAATCCTGTACACTCCCCCCCCCCCACGCCCCATCTTGGAGCAGTTAGCCTGCAGAAGGTCTTCCATGCCCTGAGAATCCTGT
>NC_022010.1:2757909-2774581 GCF_000317375.1 Microtus ochrogaster | reverse complement strand
AGTTAGCCTGCAGAAGGTCTGCCATGCCCTGAGAATCCTGTTACACTCCCAGCCCCCCTCCCCCACCTCTGTCTTGGGACAGTTAGTTAGCCTGCAGAAGGTCTGCCATGCCCTGAGAATCCTGGAACAACCTTACAGAGAGACCCACAGGGCAGGGATTGGAAACCTCTGGTCGTCTGCCACTAGGAAGCTGGCTCTTCCAAGGCTGGGAGAATGTGCCTGAAAGTAGGTTCCTGAGCTGCAGGTAAGACTTTACCTTGGCCAAAGCTGGATTCCAACCTCGAGAGAAACCCTAAGGTAGTCAATCATCAAACTCATGTCCTCCTTGATCCGTAGGTCTGGAAGCAGTTGTTGAGGTTATTTGTCAGGTACGAGCAACAGATACAAACTTCTCACTTTGACCCTAGAAATGGCCAAGGGACCTACCCAGGGTCCATTTTAGTGGATGCCTTTCTATTTAAAAAAATATTTATTTTTATTTTATATAGATTGGTGTTTTTTTTTTGCAATTATGTCTGTATGAGGGTGTCGGATCCCCTGGAACAGGAGTTACAGACAGTTTTAAGCTGTCATGTGGGTGCTGGGAATTGAATACAGGTCTTCTGGAAGAGCATCAGTACTCTTAACTACTGAGCCATCTTTTTAGTCCCATGGATATGTTTCTTAGCTCTCGGGTTCTTGCTTGTGAAGAAGGCTGTGCCCCTACTGAACTGTCCTTTAAGAGTTAGCAGTGGGGCTGGAGAGATGGCTCAGAGGTTAAGAGCACGGACTGCTCTTCCGGAGGTCCTGAGTTCAATTCCCAGCAACCACATGGTGGGTCACAACCTTCTGTACTGAGATCTGGTGCCCCCTTCTGGCTTGCAGGCATACATGGAGGCTGAACACTGTACATAATAAATAAATCTTAAAAAAAAAAAAAAAGAGTTAGCAGTGACCTGCTGCTTAGACCAGTGCATTGCTTGGATCCAAAGTGTTCATCATCCTGTTTAACTCATGCATCCATCACATATGTGGGAGGTACCGTATGTGGGACTCACCACACTCTCTTTAGGGGAGTGGCTTGTCCCCAGCAGCAGTCTCCTGCCCCTCTGGCCTGCCCCTAGAATGGAAGGTGCTGTTACAAGGAATCGGAGTTGTTGAGTCTGGGCTGGTATGTGGCTCAGTGGCTTGAGTGTGCTTGTCTAGATATGCTCCAAACCCTGAGTTCGATTCCCAGCACTGCACAAACGGTGTGGTGTCATGTGCCTGTCATCCCAGCACTTACATGGGTTCAGTCATTCTTGGCTATAATGAATTTGGGGCTAGCCTGGGATACCTGAGACACTGCCTCAAAAGGAAAAAAATGAGGAAAGGAAACAAAGTTTGTGAAGAAATGTAGAAGTGTTTTTGTTTTATAAGCACTGATCTGGTGTTTCCTGCTGACTTTCCTGGTTGAGAGAAAACGGGGTACAGGTAGAACCAGTTAAATTGGGTTCAAGGCCTGGTTCTCCTTTTGCTCAGTTCTGTTTGATCCTGACTTTGTTACTATGGACAGGTCTGCCTCAGTTTCCTTGAGATACACTTAGCACAACTTGGAGGATGGCAGTGGTGCCACTGGTGTCCCCATAGATACTATATGAGTCCTCTTGCTCCATTGGGGCCGCAGTGAAAGGCAGACTGGACAGTTTGCACTTCTCAGTCAGGTCGTTTTCAGCTGACCCAGTGGCTCTCCACAGAGTTAGCCCTACAGACTGCATGAGGCTGGGCTGCCATGTACCATGCCTGTCTGTCTAAGAGGTGAAGCTGAAGGTGAAGTGATTTAACAGGTGGGGAGATATCCTAACTGTGGTGTCTCAGCTGACCGTGACCTAAGTGGATGTCCCTTAGACCCTTGCAGTGGCCCCATGAGGTGGCGTCTTAGTAACTGTTCTCAAAGTTGTAGCAAAATCCCTGACCCAAGCAAATTAAGGAAGGAATTATTTCTTCAGCCTCACAGCTGGAGGGAGGGTGTAGTCCATCGTGGTGAGAAGCATGGTGGCAGGAGCAAGAGGCAGCTGCTCACACTCCTCCAAGTCAGGGAGTAGAGATGGTTGCCGGTTCTTTGGTCCCTTTTTCCTTTTTGTTCAGTCGGGGACTCCACAGCCTGTGGAGTGTACCCCCCACAGTTAAGATGGACCTTCACTCCTCAGGTAACCCAGTCTAGAAGACCCTCACAGAACCATCCAGAGATGTGTCCCTTAGATGACTCGGGATCCTGACATGCTGACCATCACTATTGGCCGTCACAGGTGGATAAAAATTTTGTTGGCCTCATTTTACAGATGATTAAATCGAGGCCCAGAAAGGGTGACTCCCAGAGTTACATAGTTCTCAGTCCACCTGTGCAGGCTCCTCTGTCCCCTTCACCGGATGGTCTGGGTGGATCGAGGGTCTCATGTGCCTTTCCTCAGAGGCTTCATGCTGCCCAGGTTTGACATATGGGGCTGCTCACACTGGGGCTAGATGATTCTGATCTTGGGGTGTCCTGCACGTTGCATGCTGACTGGGATTCAGGGTCTCTATCTACCAGATGCTGGTGGCATATCCATCTAACCTCAGGGTCTTATGTTCTCTTTAGCCCAGGCTGGCCTTGACCTCATAGTAATCCTTCTGCCTCAGCTTCCTAAGGACTACGGTGCCATCAAACCCAGCTCTTACCCCCAATTTTGGCAGCCACAGGTTTTCCCAGACATTATCAGGTCTGGAAGGGAAAAATGACCTCTCTGAGAACCATCATTGCGGACCTGCGGAGTCCCACGTAGGAGCTGGCAGATGAGGGTTCCAGGCCCTGCTTGGCTCTGGCTGGCCCCATGGCCTCAGTTTGAGGGCATAGCTTTTTTTTTGCCATGAACTTGGGAACAGCCTGACTTTTATTCTAAAGAACCTGATTCCTAGTAGCATTTGGGGTGAGTCTCTCTGGAAAAGTAATTTTCTCCACCTATAAGTAGAGCCATGATGTTCAACCTAGAACCCTGTCATGATGATGACATGCTGGTTCCAGAGCCCAAAGAAAGCAGGAGACTTAACCAAAAGTCACACAGCAGTGAGTGTGGCTTTTATCACTAGTCTCTTCACGACGTGTCCCCTTCATGTCCCACAGGAGGCTGGCAAGCCCAACCTCAAAATTACAAATGCCGTTAACACTCTGTGAGACCTCACTTTTGGGCTTTGGGGCTTCACATGCAAACATTTGCCTTTGCGAGTGACTCCCTGGCAGCTTCCACACCTCCTACCAGCTCTTCCTCAGGGCCTCCAGGCAGCTCCAGAGCTGCATCTGCTCCGTATCTGAGAACCTAGTCTTTACTTCAAGATGTTTGCCTTTTACTATGGAGAGAGAACTGAGTGGACTCAGGGACCATGTTGAGGCAGAGCCCAAGAAGATGCAGTGGCCAGCTTGACTGGACTAAGAACAGTTGGGGACTTTCATGAAGCATACCCAGGGGCTGTCTAGGAGGGGCTTCCACAGAGGATTGACTGAGAAGAGAGTTCCATCCTGGACGTGGTGGCACCAACACGAGGCTGGGGCCATAGACTGGATAAAAAGGAAAGGAGACTGTGAACTGAGCTGTGACATTCCCCGACTGTCTGCTGCTCAGCTGAGGTGTGCGAGCAGCTGCCACCCCCCCCCCCCCTTTCAGGGCTGCCAGGCCGCTGTGGAGCTGTCTTTAAGTGAATGAGCTGTGCTTCCATGCTGTGATCGCTTAGCTGATTACTTCAGAACTCCACACAGGCAGATTGCTGAGGAAGAGGGACAGTCCTGTTGGGTAGACACAAGGCCATTGGCGAGGAGGGCGAGAAGTCACAGCTTCGTGGATGTCTGGGCTCCTCCTGGGGAAACAGGTTCTGAGGCCTATAGTGTCCACCATGTAGGATATGATGAGCATGGGGTTGAAGGGTTGGAAAAGAGATGGGCCCTCCAGGTTCCAACTACACCTCCCCACCAAGCCCAGACTAGGATGCCCCTTAGAGAATGTTTACAGAGTGGAAAGAGGAAGCGGGAAGTGGAAAACCCACAACACCTGCCAGCCATCCCTCCATCAGGCAGGGCTTTGGGAGGCACGGGGGGCTTAAGCAGAGGGTCCCTGGCAGCTCTCTCTAGCCCTAGAGACCCAAGGCTTTGGAAAGGCCCAGACCTTATTCCTCACCACCTACTGGATGTTCTACAGAATCTGGTAGAAAACTCTCCTACCTAACAAACACAGTAAAGTTAACAGGATGCAAAATCAATTAAAACAATCAGTAGGCTTCAAGTCTACCAACAGTGTACTCTCAGAGTAAGACAAAATAACTCCAGAAATCCATTATGTAGGAATACACCTAATCGAAGAAGAGAAAGGCCCCTACAATGAAAACTTCATGGCACTGAAAAGGGAAATCAAATACAATACTAAATGATAGGAAGAGCCGCATGCTTCTGGACCAGCAGAAGTAATATTGTAAAAATGGCTGCACTACCAAAATTGATCCACAGATTTGATGAAATACCTATCTCAATGCCAGCGTCTTGTTTCACATATTTAAGAAAAAAAAATACAGTGCGAGAATTCATTCAGAATTTTTTCAGGGGAAACCACAGTAGGCACAGCAATCCCTAGGAGTAAGAATGGAGGGCTTAACAGTGTCTGACCTCAAATTACACTACAGAGCTATAGTGACAAAGGCAGCCTGGTGCTGGCATAAAAATAGAAAGGTAGACCAGTAGGACAGAGCACAGGACCTGGAAATGAACCGACAAAGCTGTACCCACGTGATTTGACAAAAGAGGCAATATATATTGGGAAAAAAAAAGTCAATAAACTTGCTGGTAAAACTGGATATCCACCTGCAGAAGAATGAAATTATATCTGTGGTTTGTTTGTTTTTTTTTTACATTGTATAAAAATGAATTTGAAGCGGAACAAAAGCATTGGAAACCTAGAAAAAAACCCCACAGGAACACTCCTCAAGACGTTAGGGTTGGTGAGAACTTTCTGAGCAGAACATCAACGTCACAGAAACCAAGTGTCAACAGATGGGACTGCATGAGAAGAGAATGTCTGCCCAGCAAATGGAACTACCAGCAGGGTAGACAGCCCACAGCATGGGAGAATAGTTTCACCAGTCACACTTCAGACAAGGAGCAAATATCCAGAATTTACAGTTATAGAACGACATGCCAAGGAGATAAAACCGCCAATCAACAAATGGGCTACCGAATTGAAGAGGCAATTTCAAAAGAAGAGGGAAAGGAGGACCTACAGACAAACAGACAGACAAATGGCCAGTAACTATTTTTCAATATCTAGTCATCAAGGAAATTCAAATTAAAACTACTTTGATATACCACTTTGCCCAGGTTTGAGGTGGTGCCCACCGTCCTGGGCCCAGTAGGTCCTACTGCTTCCAGCTTGGTATCAGGTTTTCTTTCTCTGGGGCTGGCAGCTGGCTCCAGGCTATCCATACCCAAGAGACAGTTGATGAAGTCACCATCCAGGCCTCTGACTGGCTGACTCTGCAGCCAGGCAGGTGAAGAACCCTTCACACCAGCCAGAGCTGATGTCACCGCAGGAAAGCAGTCAGCAAGGGGTGGGGTGGGCCCTTCCTCTCAATGACCCAAGGTCCTGCTTTGCTTATCCTTGGGAAGGTCTGTGGAGTGAGGACAGTACCTTCTCCCTGAAATCTGAGGATCAACTTGACACCCTCACCTCACATCTGTGAACGTGGGTTCAGGTTTGAGTTGCAGCCCTGCGACTTCAGCAGGTTGATTTGGCCCTCTTTGCCTCCTCTTCCTTATTGAAGAGAGGGGTGGCAGGATCACATAGGGGTGCCCTAAAGGTGGTGATCCAAGATGTCTATGGCAGTATAGTGACGGTGGGGAGGGAGATGGTTGTGTCTTTACTTTGCAAAGGAAACACACGTACTAGCTCCTACCTGCATCCCACTGCCTTTAATCCATGTAAATCCACAAGACACAGGCATGGAGGGCTAAGGGCATGCTCTGCGCTCTCCATTTGCAAGTCACTGAGAGTGGCCCAAGGATTCCTGGCAGTGTTAGACGCATGGTGGCTATTCCAACTGCCCAGGCTGGTCTGGGACTGGGGCAGGTGGCTGTTGCTGTACAAGGTCCTGGTGCATCCTGAACCCCCTAGGGTGGCAACACAGGCTGAACGCACTCTAGTGTAAAGACTGATCCAGGATCAAGTCCCACATAGGCAGCCTGACACCCTGTGGGCAAATCCTGTCTTTCACCTCCTCATCCACGAGATGCCTCTGAAGGTTGTCAGGGAGACACAGGAGGTGGGTGTGAAGGGATCTCCTAGGGGGACTGAGAGTCCAAGATAGTCTTTTCCAGTTTTCCCTCAGGGTATCAGGGACAGGAAGGGACCCCTCCCACACTGAGTGTCTCAATTGAGCATTGCTATTACAGTTAGCCCCCTTCATTTTTCTCATCTGGAACTTTCCCATAAGTCTTTGCGGGAGCCCTTGGTCTGTGGAAAGCTATCCAGCCAAGAAGAATAGAAGAGAAAGACCTTTAAAGAACCACTTGTTTAAGCCTTCATTTTAACGCAGGACATCTCAGAGCCTTCAGTTGTACAGCTCTGCACCAGCTCCCTCTGGAGACTGCCTGAGGCTTTCTGTGCTCCTGAGACCTTAGCGGAGGAAGCTGCTGTAGTTGTGTCCACTGACGTGAGTGGGCATGTCCTACGGCAGTGGCAGCGAGTGCCGACATCACGGTGAGGTGTCCTTTTTCAAGGTTGCTAATGTGGTTAGACACATTCATCCAAGATGCAGGATTTGGTAATCTGCATTGGCCCAGAGTGTGGTGTCACTCACCTGTGCTCTCAGCACCTGGGATGCTGATGCAGGAGGATTCCAAGTGTGAGGCCAGCCTGGGTCATTTAGCAAGACATGTCTTATAATGCATCTGGCTGTGCAGGCTGTCCTGTGTAACACTGTAGGAGATGCTCCTGCTACCTTTCCCGTTCTTAGCTAGCTCGCTGGAGCCCATCGAAAGCCTGTTCTGCAAGCTGTATGAAGTAAACCTTACACAAGCCCTTCCCTGCTTTCACTGGGCAGAGGGAAATATCTGTGCAGTTGTGTGTTTCATGCATTCTCAGAACAGACAAGGTGGGCAGGCCCAAAAGGGCCCCAGGATTACAGAAGAGAAAACTTCCGTTGTCTCTCTGGGCAAGCTGAGGCCCAGAGAATGAGGTGACTCAGCCAGAGTCACACGACCCCTTTTTTAGACCCCAAGCCCCCTATTTGGGATTGAACTGTGAGGCTTGTGCCTGGGCCCAGGTGGCCTCCGTCAGAAGTGAGTGAAGGGTTTCTGAATCGAGCAAACCTATAGAGTTTTATTAGTGAGACTGCCGTAGGGCCGCAGTCAGTGCGTTTACCACACTTAGGGGCTGACGATCTGTATAGGGAGAGTGGTGAGGGTGGGACTTATCTCCCCGTGCTGAGAGAGAGGCAAGAAGCAGACGGGGATGCTCTGTATCCACAGCACTGCCCAAGGTCGGTCCCTTTGTTGTTTCTCAAGTTTGGCAGTTTTGTCCTTAGAATTATCAGTTTGTTAAAGCAGAATCATGCCCAGGGACCCTAGAGCCAGCAGTTCACTGTCTGTGCTGTGACAGACCAAGACACTTGAAGGTCTGCTCTGTCCCCCGCACAGAGACCCTGGGAGTGAGGGGCCTTGGGGGTCCCGGGCTCAGAGCGGGGAGGCAGCCAGGCAGTGTGGTGGGTGAGGGTGTACATCCTAGCTCACATTCCTGCCCTCTCTTTCCATCCTTTCCCTCTCCCTGTCTTAGACTCTCACTCTGGGCCTGAACTCATTACTCTGAGGAGGGTGACCTTGGACTCCACACCTGCTTCCACCTCTGTGGCACTGGGGAGTCAGGCATGCTCTGTGCACCACATTCGGTTTATGTGGCTCACATTTGAGCTCAGGGCTTTGAGTGTATTGAGCAAAGCAGTCTACCAGCTGAGCTACACCCCCAGCCTCCTGCCTCAGTCTCTTCCTAGGTCAGACACAGAGAGGTCCAAAGCCAGGGTGACTCTGGCATGCTGGGCCATCATTCACCAACCACCTTCTGATGCTGGCTAGCCTGCCCCACCTGATAGGTGCCACCCCAGCCCTGAGGAGCATCCCTTACCACACCCTGACTACACACAGAGGCGTTTGCTTGTGAAGATCCCAGTGGTGCAGCAGCTGCAGGAGGGTCTTGGACTGCTCCGTGGGGACTGGGCCTGACTGCAGTGGCTCTGAAGGATGCAGCCTCTGCGTCCGGTGCCTTCCGCTGTGGGGATGGCTGTGGGCGACTCCAGTAGCAGCGGCTGCCGTCTGTTTTTCCTGCTGTCTTCACACTGTTCAGATTTCCTTCCCACTCTCCAGGCTAAAGTATCAATGCCAGACGTGTGACTAATTAGCGCCTCTTAATTGGGGAAATAAGACCTTTTAGATGTTGTGGAAGTGGCAGCGGCTGTCTGACAGGTGTCGAGGCCGGAAGAGGACAGAGAGAGCATTTCCTTCCGGGGCAGCGTCCTTTTCACTTTGCCCTCCAAGTTTCCCAAAGAGAGTCAGACAGCGGCCACAGCACAGCCAAGATGATGGCTGCTATGTATTGATCGTCTACCGTGTGCCCTACACTGCACAGTGCTCTGGTGGTCTTTAATTCTACCTGTTAAGACACCACTGGACAGGCTCAGAGAGGCCAAGTGACCTGCCCAAGGTCACACAGCAGGCAGACTGCAGAGTCTTGGTGGAACTCATAGCAAAACCACAGAGCCATCCCAGAGCTGTGTGGTCTATGGTCATCCTGTGCTCAGAGTACAGGAGCCTCGCGATGGGGCGGGACCATGAGCCCCTGGTGTGTCTGCCCTGTGCTATGGCTTTTCATGCTGCCTCTCACACTTTCTCATGCAGTCTCTCCCAGGTAGCTATCAAGGCCCAGAGCCATGGCCGGGATCACCCAGACCACATGGCAGTTGACTGGGGTCTGGCTGGCTCTGAGTCCCCACATCTGCCCTTCCAAGCCAAGCTTGGTATTTCTGATCCCATCCCCACCCACAGAGTAGAAGAGATGGGTGAGTCTGGAGTGAGCCTGGCCTATCTCCATGGGTCTAGCAGAAGCCCTCTCTATGAGGCCAGAGAAAACCAAGTTTCAGCTTCTGCCTCCACTGCCCTGTTTGTACCCCTGGTCCCTGCCCTCATTTGTGTGCCAACACTGGGAGATGACTGGAACTTTGATAATGGGCCGTAGAGTTACGCCTCATTGCTGCCTTTCCCGGCCTGTGTTTCTGAGGATGTGACCATACCCAGTAACTGAATCACAGAAGCAGGGGGACAGGTGAACGGACAGGGACATCCACTAAGGCACCTGTGATCCATGAGCCATGACATGGAGCCAGTCCAGCTGGTCAATTTTTCTGTTTCTGGTTTCCTTCTGCTCTGTAACAGGTATAAACTCTCGTCTGTCTCAAGTGAGGGCTGTTCAAAGCAAGGGAAATCCTGCTTGCTACTTCCTGGGACACTTATCCTCCTACAAGGACCTCCCCAGTTTCTAACAGTAAAGAATATATGTGGGACGAACCTCCAACCAGAGACAGGCTTGGCCTTGAACACTGACTCTACCTCCTGCTCACAGTGTGGCCTTGAGTACACTGCACAGGCTCCCGAGCCTTGTTCTCTGCAAGAGCAGCTTTACTCATGTCTGTATCCAGGGTGTATAGGCGAGAGCAGATAGGATCATCTCTGCTAACAAAGGCCATTTCTGTATCCAGGGTGTATAGGTGAGAGCAGATAGCAGGATCATCTCTGCTAACAAATGCCTTGGCAAGGTGCTGTACCTTCTTCCTGGGGCTGGGAGGGGAGTTAATAGACAACAGGAGAAAGAGAAGGCAAAAATGTGGCCAACAGAGGGCCTGGAAAGCTCTGTGGGGATGGAGTGGTGGAGTCATCTGGGGGGAGGAAGAACATTTTAGCATGGGGACGGCTAGTGAGACCATGCTGTTGGGGCTGTGCTTATGGCCAGGGGCTGGTGAATGAGAAGAGCTGGGGCCATCAGAATGCCAGACAGAGCCACTGTGTATGATACATTCCCATGCCCTCCATGCCTTCCAACATGACCCTACAGTTGTGTCAAAGTGTCTGGTTAGGAATCCAGTCACAGTTTATCTGGGTGCTCTGCTGATGTCACAGACTGTGTCATGTGGCTGCCTTCCCATGCAGAGGGTCTTCCTCATGGGTAAAGTTCAGCTGCCCTGGGAGAAACATGGAGGGTAGCCCAGGATCTCCTTTGATGCCCCTGCCTGTGTGTCTGTCTCAGAAGGCTGTGTACTTATTGGCCCAGCAAAGACACTGTAATGCAAGACAACAAGGTTGGGTCACACCCTGCATCACCATACACAATCATGGGTTGGTGTATAAGACAGGGAATTGGGAGAAGTGAACAAATCTTGGTTGGACCGGATGATGGCTGGGGGTTTAATCTGTGTGTAATGGCAGCCGTGGGAGGCTGAGCAGGTAGCACTGTGGGATTTCACTCCTGTGCTCCATGTTGCTTCCACGCATTGCCCTGAGTTGTTATGGAGTGTCTCCTGGTGAGGACGTGGCTCCTGGTGTGGGAAGTTAGAATGGTGGCCTTCTCCTTCAAGCCTTTCCTAGGGTGTCCAGGGCTCCAGGGGTAAAGTATCCCTGCATCTTGGTGGTTTCTGACAGTCGTAAATGGAAACTAAGGGTTCTTGTAGGTGGGGTGGGAGCCAGGCCTGACTGTGTGCACCTGTGATCCCAGCACCTGCAGGTCAGTAGTTCTGGGCCATCCTGGGCTACATAGATAGTTCCAGGCCAGCCTGGGAAAGATAAGGTCTTTTCTTTTTAAACTGCTTTGTGCCTAGATCTAGATTCATATTTTACAGTAACTCGAGCTGGGTGTGACTCCATGGGGAGCGCACTCCCCCCAGTATGTTATAGGCCTTGGGTTCTATCCTCAGTATTGTAAGGGAAAAAAATAACCAACCTTAAAACTAAATTTGACTCTTGAGATTTTTGGGGTGCCTCCTTTATAGCTGCCCCAGTCTCTCTGGAGCCATCTGGAGATGGTAGTTATTTAAAGAGACAGTGTGTAAAAGTGGGTTTCCATTTTCCCATGCGTGTGGCCCAGGGCTCTCATTTAAATGCAGGTTCTGAGGCAATCCTGCCACGCCTGTGCTTATGTCTGGGCATGACCCAGACCACAGCTCTGCTCTGCACAGCTCTGGCCCCGGGTGAGACTCATGTTCTCTTCTTATCTAAGAATAGTGGGGTGGGGAAATTGTGGTGGGTGCATGGTAGGCAGCTTTTGGAGACCAAGCAAGCACTGGGCTAGACCCTCCTCAGCTGCACCACCGTGGCACACCACCCACACGAAAATCCTGGGGAGGGGCATGCGCACTGCAGTAGCTCCTGGTTGCCTAGCAACAGGAAGTCCTCAGTGGCGGGTGTTCTGATTTATGAGAATATTTTACCCCTGGGTTACATTAGCAGTTGGGCACTCAGGAGGGCAAGCAGGCAGCATATACCGTGGGTGCTCGGCACCTTTCCTGTGCCTGGATCAGCTTCCTGAAGGTCTGTCTTTGAAGTGTCTTTTGGGTTCATGAGATCTGAGGTGAGCAGAGTGTCACCCTACAAGGGGACAGTGGATATGAAGTCTAGAACACCCTTCAGACACAGGCAGGGAGGTCTGTCACAGCTGTTTTTCCAGAACGTCTTTTATTTACTCTTTGACAGTTTTATACACTTTATCTTGACCGTACCCCAAATCCTCCACTCCTTCCCCAGGACACCCCTACCATGTCTTCTTCCTGACTTCATGTTCGTTCGTTCTTTCTTTCTTTCTTTCTTTCTTTCTTTCTTTCTTTCTTTCTTTCCTTCCTTCCTTCCTCCCTTTCTTTTTCTTTTCTTTTCTTTTTTTAATAAACAATGAGCTGAGTACGGTTTGTGCTGCCCTGGGAGTGTTGACTGTCTTCACTGGACAAATACAGTGTAATGATGCAGGGTGCCATGCGGTCTGTGGAGTCTGTAGTGACGGTGGGAAGGAGACTGCCTGTGTCCTGTGCTGAGGCCCATCTGCATCTTCTCATGCTTTCCTGGTCCAGATCCAGGTCCAGATGTAAAGGGTTAGATGGGTAGATAGGAGCCCTGTGGGTCACCAGTTCTGCTGGCAGGGGAAAGACTTGGGGTTTGAGCTGCCTTTGGTTGAAAGAGAGGCCTGTCCATCATGGAATGTCCACTTTGAAGGGAGCCATCAGGGCACTGTGAGAAGCTTCCCCTGCGTATCCTGCTCCACCCTGCATGGAGTGACCTCAAGTGGCCCCGGGAGATGCTGGGGTCCATTTACCTGCTTCATCTGCCGTGACTGTCCTGTGCCCCAGCACAGGCAATGTCCACTCTGAGTCTCAACAGCAGGGCATTTTGGAGTTTACTGCAGTTCTGCTGCTTGTGAGCTCTGTGGCCTTGGGCAAGTGTATTAACCTGTCTGAATCTTGGATTCCCATCTACACTGTGGCGTGTAGCAGTCCTTATATTACAGAGAGTGTTGAGAAATTCTCTTCTTCCCCCGTCCTCCCTACTTCTCTCCTGCCCTCCTTCCCCCAGGAGGCGCAGAGTCCCACACATGAAGTGGATGTCTCTTGGTCTTCCCCACAGGAAGTCAGATCTACTACTAGCCCCATTTTGCAGAGGAGCAAAGTGAGGCTCGAGGACATCAATTGACTCATGTGGGGTCTACTGGCAGGCAGGTGTCTAGGGTTCAACCCCTGTCTGGTTTGCTTTCTGTTGCTGTGTAGATATGCCGTAACCAAAATCATCTGGGGAGGAAAGAGTTTTTTTGGCTTATACTTGCACATCACTGTTCATCTCTGAAGAAAGTCAGGATAGGAACCTGAAGGCAGGAGCTGTTGCAGAGGCCATGGAGGGGAGCTGCTTACTGACTTGCTCCTCATGGTGATGTGAGGTTGCCCTCTGTATGCTATGAATACCATTGGTTAACAAAGGCCTGCTCTGAACCCATAGCAGAGCAGGGCAGAAAGAGCTAGGCGGGGAAAACTAAACTGAATGCTGGGAGAAAGAAGGGCAGCGTCAGAGAGAAGTCATGTAGCCCAGAACTTTATCCGGTAAGCCATGTGGCAATACACAGATGAACAGAAATGGGTTAAATTAAGATGTAAGAGTTAGCTAATAAAAAGCTAGAGCTAATGGGCCAAGCAGTGATTTAATTAATACAGTTTCTGTGTGATTATTTCGGGGCAAAGCGGCCAGGAACCAACAAGGTTCCTCATTATGCCATGGCTTGCTCAGCCTGCTTTCTTGTAGAAACCAGGACCAGCAGCCCAGGGATGGCACCACCCACAATGGGCTGGGCCTCCCACTTCTGTCATTAATCAAGACTATGCCCTCCAGGTTTGTCTATGACAATCTCATGGAGGCAGGTTCTCAATTAAGGTTCTCTCTTCCCTGGTTTGTGTCAAGTTGAAGTATTGTGTGTTGTCTCACCCCCGCCCCCAAGGTGGTTCAGAACCTCTCTCCCCTGCATCTCCCCACTACAGGCTCCATTAATTAGCCAAATCTGCCAGAGCCCTGTGTGGGTATGACCTATGACCCAACAGTATCTGTGTCCTGTAAAATGCAAGCAGAGTCGGGCTGTGCCACCATAGGAGGCCAGACTCCCAAATTCAGGAGAGAGCCCCCCTTTTTGAAACCTGCATCACTCTCAGCCCAGTTTTGACATTCCTTGTGTGGGTGCGGCTGGGTCTAGTCCTTCCTGTTAGGGATCCCGGGTCTCTGGAGGCACCTGACAGGCGCAGAACCCCTGAGGCTGGGGCCCATTGTGGATTCCCTAATTATCAATGGAAGCAGTGCCCCACTGCCTGCCACATTCTATAAATAGGGAGCTGGAGGAAGACTTAAATGCCACTGGCTTGTCTCTGGGCGGGGGAGTTAAAAACAGCTCCTCAGAACCAGCCCTGTGTTGGAGACTGAGGGTAGGGAAAGCAGAGGCCTAGATTGGACCACGTCCATTCCTGTGGGCCAGGCCTTCCCTGGATGGGTCAGTGACCATGACCCACCCACAACACATGATACAACCCACAACAGCAGTACCCAGGGACATTTGTGACGGGGAAAGGTGAGCCCTGGCGACCCCAGGCTGTGCTTCCCCGGAAAGGAGACGAAAGGCAGCCTCCAGTGACCCTTGGAAACACCAGGAACCCCATGACCCGCAGAGGCCACATCCCTACCCCTAAAACAAAGTCCTGGGTGGCTTCAGGGTCCTTGGAAACCCAGGGTGGAGAGCAGTACTGTGTCCCCTGCAGAGGATGCTGTGTCTGCTCCTGAATGCAGAGCCTAGTGACACATGTGAGACCTTGCCCAGCTTGTGTCCTGCTGGCTGGAATGTCTTTTGTGGGCAGCTTGTGGAAAATAGTAATAATAAATAAAACGTATAACAATTTTAGTAGTTGCTGCTATGTTTAGGTTCAAAACATGAAGCCAAGGGCTTCAAGCTGCATGGCCAGTGAGTAGTAGAGCCTCTAGCTGGGGTTCCTTAACTGCTACTGCAAGGCTACAAGCTGCTCAAATTGTAATAGCCCAACAGTGTGTGTGTGTGTGTGTGTGTGTGTGTGTGTGTGTGTGTGTGTGTGTGTGTTGGAACTCAGGGCCTCCTGCCTGCTGCTAGGCAACTCTGAGCTCCACTCCCAACCATGTTTTTTTTTTTTTTTTTTTTGCAAGGCCAGACAGAAACCTGGCCTCTTTATAAGGAAGCATTTGAACTTCAATCTTCCCAAGTCTGAGCTTGCTACCTCTGTCACCTGGGAGCTCTAGAGAGAGTGTGGAGGCCACCTTGGTTGTCCTCTAACTCTCCTGTCCTGGTGTCTCAGTAGTCACTGTCCTAGGAGTGAGGACAGCAATGGAGAATGTATCCCCTGTCTAGAGCAGAAAATTTGAAGCTTCAAACTTTATTTTTTAAAATAATTTATTTATTTTTATTTTTGTGCATTTGTGTTTTGCTTGCATATAAGTCGATGTGAAGATGTCAGATCTTGGAGTTACAGACAGTTGTGAGCTGCCATGTGGGTGCTGGGAATCGAACCCAGGTCCTCTACAAGAGCAATCAGTGTTCTTAACCACCAAGCCTTCTCTCCAGCCCCCTCAAATATGATTTTTACTTGTGTCGCATTGAGGAGACAGGCCAGCAGAGGGTCTTATATGTGGGACAGTGGGCGACCAGCTGGTGTTTAGAAATGAGAACCAAGTATAGTAGACTGTGAGAGATCCCAGGAGGGGAGTGACCCTGGCCTTCTGCCCACTGAGAGTCTGCTGGAGCATTTTCTGTCCCTGTATGCATAGCTTAACTCCCGTGTTTATTTGCACAGAGTAGGTGCTGTGTGTTTGCTTGGAAGTGGGAGTTTGCTAGCATGTGAAGGGACTGTGGGTTGGAGCGGCTGGGAGGAGGGTAGAGGGCAGGAACACAACCCCTGCTCCTGGGTTCTAAATGCAGAGCTGGGGAACTGTGCGGCTTCTCACCTTGATCGCTGCAGGGAAGATCAGCCAGAGCCAGACCTAAGTGAGTCCTGGGGCCAGCTGGCATGGAATGGTTGTCAGCCTGGACCGCCAGCTGCCTGTGAGTGGGAGTCTGGGAGGATCCTGTCACCTGGGGTGCTGCCTGCTCTGTGAGCTGCTGGGGGTTTGTTTTTTGGAAGCTGCTTCTGTCACAGCTGCCAGACAGTTCCTATAAACTCCTCCCACCTCACTGCAGCTCCGCCTCCCGCGATCCCTACCGGGAATCCAGGAGCAACCCAGTTTCTTAAAGCTCCTCAGGCTTGGGAGGCAGTTCCACTGGCCCACTGAACTGAAGATCACAGTCACTTCTAAGCATTTCCTGAGCGTGTCTGTCATAGTGCTCCATATTCCTATGACTCACTAGCCCTACACTGCCAGCCATTTGAGGTTCTGAGAGGTGAAGTTACTGGCCCAAGGTCACACAGCTTCTAGATCCAGGGAGCTAGGACCAAGGTCTGGATCGGCTATACCCCAAGGAGCCTGTGCATCAGTGCCCACCTGCAAGGCTCTCACAGGCATGTCCTTTACCTCCTTACTCCTGCAGGTCCCAGGAAGCAGAGAGACGCTATGGAAGGGGCCAGTGGGTGCTGCTCCCCACTCCTTGTTTTCCCTCTCTGCACTTCCTCTTGCTGCCCCAAAAGTCAGACCCTGGAGGCCCCTTCCTGCCTTCTCTGGAACTCAAGGAGCAGTTGCTAATTGGTTGCAGAGTCACAGACTCGTTACTTGCTCTGCCCGTCTCTAGCTCTAGATTCTGTTCTGGTCGGGCCTGGGTTCCACACCTGGAGAAGATATACCATCCTTATAGACAGCCAGGCCAGTGACTACTCAGTGTGGAGATATGGAGCCTGAACACATGAGCCTCTGCTGTGACTGGCCACTAGGCCTGTGAGCATCAGCCTTCTGCATGAGATCCACTTGGATGTTACAGCTCATCATCCAGCCAGACCTGCTGACTTTTGGACACTTAGGCTGTCCCAGCTTTTCTATCTAACACTGCAGGGGACACCACTGGTCACCTATAACACTGCAGGGGACACCACTGGTCATCTATAACACTGCAGGGGATACCACTGGTCACCTATA
>NC_022010.1:2746977-2757809 GCF_000317375.1 Microtus ochrogaster | reverse complement strand
CACCTATAACACTGTAGGGGACATCACTGGTCATCTATAACACTGCAGGGGACACCACTGGTCACCTATAACACTGCAGGGGACACCACTGGTCACCTATAACACTGCAGGGGACACCACGGGTCACCTATAACACTGCAGGGGACATCACTGGTCATCTATAACATTGCAAAGACACTGTATAGTTTCAAGGCTGCATGTGGCTGAGGACACTTGAGTTCATGACCAGGGCTGGTAAGGTGACGTATATGACCTATGTGAGGTGACCTGCAGTGTCAGGTGACACCTCAGTGAGAGCACATGTGAATACACACACGTACCCATATATGCACACTGTAGACATGCACAGAGAGAGACAGTGCACACATACAAATGCACATAGGCCCATGCACATGTATGCATAGCCATTTTTACACTCAGTAGTATACACAATGAAACATATACACATGTGCACAGGCTCCTATATATACAAATATCTGCATACCATGTGCTCATTTAAACTTACGCAAGCACACATGGACTTATATGCATGTTCACATGTATGTGCTGACACACACATGTACACATGCTGACAGGTAGGGAGTAGCGAGACTCATCCCTGTGTACTGTGGCCAAGGCCTCCTGTGGGCTGCTGAACTGTCCTGACCAGGCATGTGACAAGCACACAGAGGTAGGCCATCCCAACTTGAGATCCACGAGAGTATCTGCTGGGTGTTTCCCATAGCCTCTGAAGAACCAGTAGCGCTGGGAAGAGATCAGGGTGGATCTCCCTGTGGGGTCTGATCAGGTCTATGAATCAGGTTGGCCCTCCTGCTCATCAGCAGAGAGCATCCTGAGAAAGGGTGCTCAGCCTGCCTCCTGGACCCAGCTGCCCACTGCCCATTGCAGCCCACAGCAGTGAGTGCCCTGGTAGGTGAAGCACCCACGCCAGCCTTGCCCTGCCTGCCCTGTCACACACGTGCCCATACCTGAACCTCTTCAAGGTCTGCGTCTTGTCACATGCCCTGCTCCAAGTCCTTTGTCCTGTGACTCTAGACGTCTGTGTGTAGTCTCCCTTTCCTGAGGGCCAGGGGATCTGGGACCCCCCTTTCTGCCCTTGCTCTTTTAGACCCCCCCACCAGCCCTGCCATGTCCTTGTCATCTTCCTATACTAGTTCCTTTGCTAATTTTCTCGTTTGGATCTGAGTGGGCTGCAGTGCAGATATGAAGGCCAGAGCACAGGTTTCCTCTCGCCGTCTGGGTACTGGAACTCAGGCACACTTACGGAATAGTCATGGGGTAGTATCTCCCGTCACTCATAGTGGTTTGCTGGGATTGCCATGAACTTGTGCATATTTGTGTGTGCACAGTTATCTATATTAGTATGTGTGAGTTAGGTCCTTGATGGTATTTGTGAGCTCTTGTGTGTGCATATACATGTGTGCCCACAGTTTGTAGTCTGTAATGTGCGTGTGTCTTCATTCGAGTATATATTTGTTGTATGTGTGTGTAATGTGTGGGCTTTGTAAGTGTGTGTGTGTGTGTGTGTGTGTAAATGTGTTTGGGGTGCTCCAATTTGTGTCCCTCTGTGTGGCTCCAATTTGTGTCCCTCTGTGTGCAGGCAGGCATCTATATTTGTGCAGATGAGTTTTGTGAATTAAGGACACTGGGAATAGAGGCACATGGTAAACTTATAATGTGAGCGTCCCCACAAGTCATGGCTGAACCGGTGGTCATGTTATGCCCAGGGAGACATCACTCTCGCTTGGAGGACTGGGAGTTGATCCTGAGGCCATGGTATCACACCCAGCTTACTGCTTTCTGATAGGTTCACACTTCTGGCTGCAATGTTGTTGCCTGACTAGTTGTCCCTTGCCTAGAATAAATCAGGAGAGAGTTGACATACGATGTTTGAAAAAGGAGGTCAAGTTTGGCTCACTTGGCTGTTTTAAGAATCTCTGGGTGTGGGGATGAGGAGGCATTGGGGAGGAGGGAGAGGAGGTACAGGGGAGGAGGGAGAGGAGGAATGGGGTGGTGAGGAGACACTGGGGAGGAGGGAGAGGAGGCACTGGGGGAGTGTATTCCACCTGAGTGGAGACAGCATAGTCTCAGGCTTTTGTGTAACTATTCCTCCCTAAGCTTGGCTTTCTATCACCAGCACAGGAGGCAGAATAGGGGGCATAGCTCCCGCTCCCTCCCACTGCCCATGGGCTTCTGTGGGCTTTCCCTTGTCAGCTCGGGCCAGGCTAGGCTGGGACATACAGTGGCCAGGGTATATTCATGGCCTTTTCCACTCCAGATATTTTCTTAAGCTGTGCTTCTCAGGATGTAGCTCCAGTGTTAAGTTGAGAGAGCTTTTATACTCTTATCTGATACAGAGCATAGGCCCCATGGGTTCTCAGGGAGTCCCGGCCTCCCAGCCCAGCTGCTGCCTTCCTTTATAGCCTTCCCGAAAGCCTGGTTTGCACACTCGACCCTGAAACCAAACCCTCCTCCTGCAGACCAGCTGCCTGGTGTGAGCCTGCCACTCTGGGAAAAGCTTGTCCCACGGAGAGGGAGTGCTCATCACTCTTGCCTTGCTTGGCCCTCACTCAGCTGAGAAGTGGTTACTGAGTTCCAGCAGTGCCTCAGAACCAAAACAGTCAGGAATGTGAGCACCTGAGCATCCACCAATCCCAGGATCATGGTCCAACCCTGCCACTTTCTAGACATGTGGGTGATCTGGAGGTCATGAAATCCCTTCTCAGGGTCTCAGTCTCCTCCCCTGTGAAACGGGGCCACACAGGGTCTTGCATCATAGGCTCAGTGGATGAGAATAGAGTAAAACCTTTGTGTTCCCAGGTCTAACCTGAGCATGGGAGGGGACCTTGTTTTAGAATCCTGAGACAGAGCAGATGTCCCCGTGCCACTTGGGTCTATGATGGCACAGCTCCCTACACAGCTGGAGTGTAGACTGGCTGGGAGTGAGGGGCAGGCTTCTCGGATTCTTTGGAGCTTCACTGTCAGCTGGTGGCCGTTTGGCTTAGGGATCTTTCTTAGGAGATGTGTCAGACACTCCAAAATACATGCAGGCATGGTGTACTCCCTGTTCCTCCTTACAGTATCGACTTCCTGATACACACACACACACACACACACACACACACACACACACACACACACGTGTACATTTGTGGAGACATGTATTCCCAGCATATTTATTCAACAGCTGCTACAGGCTTGGCATTTTCCCAAGGGTTTGGGCTATGGATCTAGAGTGAGCAAAACACTGCCTGAGGGCACAGGCAGTCTTGCCAAGCTCCTGTTTTATGGCACACACCACTTACTTTCCAGGTGTATTAGTTACTATTCCATTCCTGTGGCATAACACCCAACAAAAGCATCTGGAGTCCGTCATGGCAGCGGGAAGATGAGGTCAGTTGGCACGCACAGTCTGGAAGTAGGGAGACACGGATGGATGCTGAGACCTTTTTAATTCTGAGTTTGTGTTACCTAGTGTTCAAGACATCTCTCTGTGGTGGCAGACATTCTGTGTGAGTGCCATTTTCATCTCAGCCTGGCCTCCCTATGTAATGTTCCATGGTCCCCACCCTCTTCAGCGCTCAGGCTGTTGTTCTTGTTTTGCACTGATGGCAGTCCTGCAGGGAGCGGCTGTGTTCTGGAACCTGGCAACTGTCCTTGCTCATCTCCCTGAGATGAACTTCTGGAACGAACCCTGTTGATTCAGCTAAACCTGCAGGTTTTAAATAGGCAGACATTTGTTCTAACTTGTTTGAGCACAAACCTTAAAGGTGTATGCTAGCTTGGTCTAGGCACAAGCCTTGGGGAGGAGCTCCCACCCACTGTGGTCCTGGTGCCTAGTGAGTTGCTGGGCCGAGCCAGTGGGCTTTTAAATCCCAGATTCCTGAGGGGTCCAAAGCCTGTGTCCTTATTAGAACCTCCTGGAGCATTGTGAGAAAGGTGGAGCAAGCAGGTATTGTCTGGGGGTCTGGAGAGAGTTGTGGATCCCACAGATGGAGCCCCTGTCTTCCAGGCTCTGCCTCTCACCCATCTTGGAAACTTAGGGCTACATTCTGCTCAGTTCCCGTGCCTCAGTTTTTTTGGCTGGCAGCAAAGTGCAGAGAGAGTGGCTTCTGAGGAACCTCCTGGGTCTGATGTCTGGGATTTGTTTCCTCTTATTTGGAGTTGGCAGAACTGTTGCAGGGATTAGGGTGTTGCTACCATCTGACCTAGACCCAGCTCTCCTGCCCTCTTTCCCATTGCTTGTGTATGCTTTTTAGTGCTTACTTTTGCTGTTTTTAAATTCTTGAGACAAGGTCTTGCAAAGAAGTTCTGGCTAGCCTAGAACTCACTATGTAGCCCAGACTAGCACTGAACTCACGGCAATCCACCCTGTTTCAGTCCCTGAAGTTTTGGGATCACAGGCATGAATCAACCACACCACACATAACAATGTCACCAGGACCACAAGCTCTCTTTTGCAGGTTCTTTGTCTCTTACATAAAAACATTTAAGAGGGGATTCATTCTTTTGGGGTTCGAGAGAGGAAATGACAGTGCAGGGGAGGTGGAGGCCTCACAGCGGTCTGCAGAAGGGAGATGGGAAAGGAGAGAGGTAGGGCCAGTTTTCTCAGCCAGAGGCTGGGAAGGCAGGACTCAGCGTTCAGTCACTAGAAATCGGGAATCTTCAGATGGAAGGAGCGTGAGTTAAGATCTGTGCTGCATAGGGAAGGAGCCTCTGGCTTAGCCTCTATGAGCCCCTGCAGCGAGAGAGGGGCTTCTTCAGGATGCGGCTGTTCCTTCTGCTTCCTGTCCCTCTTTCAGGCTCTTCCTGTCTCGTTTACCTTATCCTGAAATGACATTTCCCCCTGATCACCAGAGGCCTCAGCAACTGTCTTAAGTCAAACTTTTGCAAAGGGCCACAGCGACTGGCCTGTTGTGTCGTTTACGTAACAAGACATCACCATTCCTGTCTCAAAAGAAAGCTCTTGGCAAGTGAGGCCCCCTCTGTCTATGTCAGGACGCTGTGGCCACAGATTGTGCCATCTGCACCAGAAGAACATGGCAGAGATGTGTTCTGGCCCCGGTGACACTCGGGAGGCTGCTTTAGAAGCCTCTGCTTGCCCAGCCTCACTCATGGTTGGTGAGCTTGGGTACAACTGAGACAAGACTCAGTGCGAGGTCTTGCCTTCAAGCAAATGCTGAATGTAAGATTTTCTAGAAAGCTTAAGTGTTACAAGTTCTCTGGGAAGTGGCTGACGTAGGGCCTTGCAGCCACGAGAACTGTCAAGAAGGCCATGACAATAAGGTGGGATGGAGTTGGGGAAGGGCCGGATCTGTAACATTTGCTCATAGCAAGTCCTAAGTCCCAGGGAGAATTCAAGGGTTCCAGGCCCTCGAATGTGGCCCATGACCTTGGATATAAAAATGCAAACATGGTCCCAGCTGGAGCCATCCACCGTGGCACAGCATGTGTGAGGTCAGTCCCCTGTGCTACTGCAGGCTGGGGTAGACATCAGCCTGTCTCAGACACACTGTGCTCACGGAGATGATAACAACAGCTTGTGGCTGACCCTGAGTGTAAAAACAACCAGCTGCTTAGAAGTCACTGTCCTTGATCCCACACAGTGGGGTGTTCTCGGGCCACCAAGGACCATGTGGAGAGACTGACCCACAGAAAATCCCAGACCAGAGTCAGTCATGGTGTTTCATTTGTGTAAAAATGTTCCCTGGGATGTGTGTGTGTGTGTGTGTGTGTGTGTGTGTGTGTGTGTGTGTGTGTGTATGAGTGAGCGTGTGCATGTAGTCCTGATAGAGACTCTACCACTGAGCCCCCTCACCCCAAACCCCCATTATAACTCCTTTGCAATGGAGGTGGCCCGAACTGAGACCACCTGGGCAGGCTGTTCCTCCCTGGTGCTTGTGTATTCTGTTGCCGGACTGTAAGGGTCTGAAGAGGAATGAAGCCATGCCAGGATAATCTTCCCTCTCCTCCCCCACCTCCAGAGTCCTCATCCAAAGATGCTAGCTGGGAGTGTCACGAAAGGCCAGGGTGACAGTTCATCTGGATCACTGTGAGCGAGTAGCCCACACAAGAGCACTTTTGGTTACTCTTGAGAGATCCAGGGCATTAGTGGCTGGTTTCCATGGTGATGGTACAAGACAAGGCCTTGCATGTACCACCCGAGTAGGGAAGACAACAGCACAGGTGTCAGGTGACTCATGAGTCACCCAGATGTCAGGCGCTAGACTGGGCTGGTAGCCAGCTCTGTGATGACCTGTACCCCTGCTTCCAACCTGTATGTCACACCACCGGTCTAGGATGTCACTTTCTCGGCCTCAAGTCAGCAGTGTGACTTGCTATAGACTCAGGGTCACTGTGTTGGGCAGGGACACTGACGGGGCCAGGTGACACACAGCAGGATCCTGTACCTGGTTATGTGTTAATCACTTCTCTTGCCACTGGATAACAGGGAGGTTTTCTCTGCTCACCATTCCAGAACACATAGCCCACTGTGGAGCAAAGATCTCGGGCTGTCTGGACTGTGTGGGTAGACTGTTCGTATCATGGAGGATCTGAAAGCAGAGAGCTTAGGTGGGAAGCAGGACAGACTCACTTGAGGCCGCCTCCAGTGCCCATACCGCTGATGAGTCCTTATGTCTTAAAGATTTCACAGCCTTCCTAATGGGGACAAAGCATTCACACAGAGGCACTAACCGGGGGCATTCCACACTGGACCCTAAGACACATTCCGTGCCAGAATGCCCTTCTGAACCTGGAAGTGCTGCTTCCTGTCATGACTTGGCAGATAGGGCATTGGTCTGTCTCCTTTGCCCTGACATGGGCAGCCACGTCTGAGGGCAGCAGGGAACTGGGTGCTGTGGGGTGGTAGGATTGTACCTGAATCCCTCCTCATGTCTTTCCAGAACCAGCTGAAGCAGTGCTTCTCCAGGAGAGCACCTGAAACCAAGGATACTGACACCCTTGTTCACGAAGCCGACAGCCAGTATGGAACCTGGGCAGATCAACACCAGAATGGAGGCAGGTAGGAACACACCTGGGTGAGGCTCCCAGGTACCAGTTGACACAGAGGGTGTCCTGTGTGCCCTGGTTAGGTGTAGACAAAAGTTTCTGTCCTTCCTGGTCCCACAGTCATTCAGTCCCAAAGAAAAACACAGAGACTTATGTTAATTATAAACTGTTTGGCCTATTAGCTTAGGCTTATTATTAGCTAATAATATTAACTAACTCTTACAACTTAAATTCACCCATAATTCTTGTCTATGTTTAGCCTCGTGGCTTACCTCGTGGTACCTTTTCTCAGTAAGGCATTCTCATCTTGCTTTCTCTGGTTCTGGCTGGTGACTCAGTCTCTGCCTTTCCTCTTCCCAGATTCTCCTAGTCTGGTCCCGCCTATACTTCCTGCCTGGCTACTGGCCAATCAGTGTTTTATTAAACTAATATGAGTGACAAATTTTTACAGTGTACAAGATCATTGTCCCATAGAACTTCCCCTTTTTTCTTTTCAAAACAAGAACTCTGAATCTAATCTCCTTTGTTTAGCTTTTTTCTTCACCATTATCCATAACAACTGTAACTAACACGCTAAACAAAGATAAACATCCGTAATACATTTTTGGGGAATGTGGGTGTAGTTCTCTAGGCTACTTCCTGCTGATTGGGGTGCTGATAATCTTATGGGGACCCAAAGAAAATTTAGTATTATGGTCAAGTCTGTACTGGAGTACTCTGTGAGGCCGAATCATCTCAGCCATCAGTCCTGAGACTTTTCTGGATATAAAACTCAGAGGAAATTGCGACAGAGGTGCTCTGAAATGTTGGCTTATCTGGGCCATCAGTTTCCATTGGAGATTTTCCTTGATCAAACCATATTTTTTTTTAAACCCAGAATGAATCCACAGCCTCTCATTAGCTGTGGAAACAAAAGCAAAACCTCTTCTCCAAAGTAACATATCTTTTGACTTAAATTTTGAAGGCATTTTCAAAATATATTTTGAAAATGGATTAATCCAGCAACATTTATAAGCAGATGTCTTTGGGCAGCTGCAGCTCCTTCCTCAGCAGTCAAACAATGCAAACACAACAAAATAACATACAGTATCCAGACTCTGTATTTCTGGGTATCTTTATGTGGCTTTTTTTCTTATTCTATTTCTTTTTTAAAGGACTTTCTCTATTCTTTTTCTTTTCTCTTCTACATATATTCTTAAACACACTGTAAAATGTTCTAGGGTTTTTTTTCCCCGTCTAAATCTGCCTTTACTGTGTATCTCTATCTTTTTCTGACCACACGAGTCTTTAATCTGCTAAGCAGCATGGCTAGGATTAAAGCAGCAGCTTTGGCAGCTGGCTCCACCCATTCCTTGGCATCCTGAGAGTCCATCTTCATGGCGGAAGTATTGACAGGAACCATGTTTATTGCTACAACTCTGTAGAATTTCTAGGTTCATACCACTACCAGAAAGCATGCCACTGGCTGCTCACAAACACCCTTTAAGTCTTTGGTGACAGGGCCTCTTAAAGAGTTGTCATACAGTTTTTGCTGCTAACACTTAGTCAGGAAGCCTTTCTTTCTTTCTTTTTTTTTTTTTTCCAGACAGGGTCTCTCTATGGTTTTGGAGCCTGTCCTGGAACTTGCTCTTGTAGACCAGGCTACAACTCACAGAGATCCGCCTGCCTCTGCCTCCCAAGTGCTGGGATTAAAGGCGTGCGCCACCACCGCCTGGCTCCAGGAAGCCTTTCTTAAAGGAGCTGAGCCTCTGCTTGCCACCAGAGGTAGACTGTTACCAAGAAGCTGCGTTTGACTCTGCTCTTGTCTGTCTGTCTCGAATCCTTTTTCTTTTAAGTTTTCTCAGGCTTTATGTGGAAATTCTTGCCAAACATTTGGGTGCCATTTGTAGAGCGAAGTTTCTGTCCCTTACAGTCCCAAAGAAACACATAGAGGCTTATATTAATTGTAAACTGTTTGGCCTACTAGTTCATGCTTATTACTAATTTGCTCTTTAACCCATAATTATTTTCTATGTTTAGCCATATGGCTTGGTACCTTTTCTCAGTAAGGCATTCTCATCTTGCTTCCTCTGGTTCTGGATGGTGACTCACTCTCTGCCTTTCCACTTCCCAGAATTCTCTTAGTCTGGTTGCCCCACTTATACTTCCTGTCTGGCTACTGGCCAATCAGTGTTTTATTCAACTAATTATACTGTACAAAAGCATTATCCCACAGAAGTTAGAGCTTCTGTTGCTGTGATGAACAACACCAAGAACTAAAACAGCTTGGAGGAAAGGGTTAATTCATCTTCCACTTCCATATCACTGTCCATCACTGCAGGAAGTCAGGACAGCTCAGAGCAGGAACCTGGAGGCAGGAGCTGATGCGGAGGTCATGGAAGGTGCTGCTTACTGGCTTGTTCCTCATGGCTTGCTCATGCTTTCTCATAAAACCCAGGGCCATCTGCCCAGGAATAGCTCCACTCACAATGGACTAGGCCCTCCCCCATCAATCACTAATTAAGAAAATGCTCTATAGGCTTTCCTACAGCCTGATCTTTTGGAGGCATTTTCTTAATTGAGACCCCCTCCCCTCAGATGACTATGGCTTGTGTCAAATTGACATAAAACTATTCAGCACAGAATCTATGTGGCTGATGCAGAAAGTTCTGTATTTTAAGAAACTATAATAGGAAGAAGCAATTGTTGTATAAAGGGCATTAATTAGAAAGCCACAAAAAGATGGAAAAAAGGTAGCCTGGACATAGCCAGGAGCATGCAGGGACAGGCAGACCCTCAGGGACAGACATACAGACATCCACAATGTGACAGGGTGACTCACAGAGACAGACTGAGTAAACACTAATACCCTTGTAAACAGGAGCCAGAGGCAGACCAATGGTGCAGGTGATGGTCTGGGCACCTTGTGGTGACAATATTCCCAGACTTCTCAAACCTGAGGTTCTCCACTTGTATCCGAGTCAACTTCACACGGGTCTTAAAACGTCTGTAGATGACTATGTCATATCACACTGTCAAAGCCTGGTCTCCACCCGCGAGACACAGGGTGGCTGCACAGCACTGTGGTGTGTTACTGGGGTTAGCTTTGTGCCTTGTGGGGTTTTCTACCGTGAAAGCATGCTGAAGACAGGCAGACAGCAGCCCTGGGTTCCACTCCAAGCCCAGACAATAACAGCTACTACGCAAAGAACCTTTCAGCCCCAGCACAGGTCACACCTGCATTTGTGCTTCTGTGTCTCTCTCGATGCTTTCAGATATCTGTGTGTGTTTGTATCTGCCGGCACGCACTCCACAAACTGTTCCATAAGTAGCGTGAGCATGGATGTGGCTTGCAGGACCTTCTTCTGCCTGGCTGGGAGGGAGCTCCTGGGGCAGCGGTTTAAAACTGCTGAACCCACCCCTTCCTCTGGGGAGCAGGTTGGATAAGATGGACCTCCCCATCGGGCACCTTCCTCCTCCATAGAAAGGGTCTGTGCTCTTCATCTGCTGCAGGCTCAGTTCATGCCTGACTGACCAGTCCTGTGATCTATGGACATCATGCAAGACTGGGAAACTGAGGCTCACAGAGAAGCAGGGACCTGAGTAAAGAACATGTATATCAGTAGCTGAACTGGGCTTAAACCCAGGCCCCATCTCTCCCACTGCCGGGGGCTCTCACTGCTCCTCTGGGTCACTGCTGGGGGTGCTGACTGCCCCACTGGGTCACTGCTGGGGGTGCTGACCACCCCACTGGGTCACTGCTGGGGGTGCTGACCACCCCACTGGGTCACTGCTGGGGGTGCTGACCACCCCACTGGGTCACTGATGGGGTTGCTGACCAC
>NC_022010.1:2746013-2746877 GCF_000317375.1 Microtus ochrogaster | reverse complement strand
TGCTGACCACTCCACTGGGTCACTGCTGGGGTTGCTGACCACCCCACTGGGTCACTGCTGGGGTTGCTGACCACTCCACTGGGTCACTGCTGGGGGTGCTGACCACCCCACTGGGTCACTGCTGGGGGTGCTGACCGCTCCGCTGGGTCACTGCTGGGGGTGCTGACCGCTCTGCTGGGTCAGTGCTGGGGGTGCTGACCGCTCTGCTGGGTCAGTGCTGGGGGTACTGACTGCGCCACTGGATCACACTGTCTGAGCTGCTCTGAATTAAAGCTGGATTAAAACTGGTTGAGAGAAGAAATGGAACCAAACAGTAGGACTCGCCCCCATCTCTGTAACTCCTCTCTGCTGACCTGTGACTTATGTGTGCAGTGAGCTTCCTTGAGTGTTTGGTTGGAAGTGCCCCTGCAGGAACACCCAACTGTCTGGTGATCTGTGCTGGAACTTGTTCCTGTCTCCTAAAGGGCCCTGAGCCCTGTCCCCCAGCTTCTGTCTCAAGACTTCTAATACCTTGGTGCTTCCAATGCTGTGCTCCCCCTGCTGTCCCCTAGAGGAACTGCAGCCTCTGGGACCAGGCTCTCTTGCCTTGGACAGCGGTGCCCCCTGCTGCCAGAGGGTTTCTCTTCCCTCTTCTCTGGGTTTGTGTCTTCCCATTCAAGTCCTTACACCTCAACCTTAAAAACCTCTTGGAGCTGGGAAACACGTGATAAGATGCTGGGGCTCAGGACTGACAGTGAGGGAGCAAGTGAGTGAGTGGATAACTGAATGAGTGGGTGACTGGCTGAGTGTGTAAGTGAGTAACTGAGCGAGTGGGTGACTGGCTGAGTGTGTAAGTGAGTAACTGAGCGAGTGGGTGACTGGCTG
>NC_022010.1:2731404-2745913 GCF_000317375.1 Microtus ochrogaster | reverse complement strand
GTGGGTGACTGGCTGAGTGTGTAAGTGAGTAACTGAGCGAGTGGGTGACTGGCTGAGTGTGTAAGTGAGTAACTGAGCGAGTGGGTGACTGGCTGGCTGGCTGACTGACTGGCTGGCTATCTAGCTGACTGGTTGACTGACTGACTGACTGACTGGCTGGCTGGCTGGCTGGCTGGCTGGCTGGCTGGCTGGCTGGCTGGCTGACTGACTGACTGACTGACTGACTGACTGACTGACTGACTGACTGACTCACTGACTGACTGACTGACTGGCTGGCTGGCTGATTGGCTGGCTGAGTGAGTGAGTGAGGCAGCTATTGGTTGAAGCAGGAGGGCTGAGACCCAGTCTTCTCTGCTGGTTATTAGGAACCCTAGGACCCCCTTGCCTTTGTCCAATGGAAACATAGCACGAACTATCCCCATGAGATCCACATGACTTCAGATGTTGTGCAGGTCCTCAAAGGAGTACACAGGTGTAGGTGATGTGTGTTCTGTCTTTACAACATTGCTGTGGTCAGTGTTAGAAGTGAACTGACAATTCCCAACAAGCCCAACTGCCTGCCTTCTCTGCATGGAAGGACCTGCGTTCTGAGGCCTCTGACCGACCTCTTCTCGTCAGAGCCTGGTGGTTTACCACACACCTCCCCACGGCTTGTTTGCCTCTCATTTTTATTTTGTTTTATTTATCTTTCTTTATTGGGCACAGGTAGTTGCTTACATAGCCCAGGTTGGTCTCCAACCCCTGACTCTCCTGCTTCTGCCCCCTTCCACGGAGATTCCAGGTGTGCCGCCATCACTCCTGGTTTTGCTCTTGGCTCTCTTTGTCACATGGCCACTGTTGCCGGGAGGAAGACCCCTGATGTCCCCTGAGTGTGAACACTCTGAGCCATGTGTCCATGACCCCAGGTTTGGGATTGAGTGTCCTAGGCCCTTCTGTGAGTGCTGTTGTTTCCTGCCTTTCGTGCAGTTTTGGCCCCGAGTCCCCGTCGTCCCCGGACAGCAGTGCTGCATCTGCAGGGAAGCAGCCACCAAGCAGCCACTTGTCCTCGTACACGGAATCCACATCAGTGGAGCAGCATGACAGCTCCAGGGACCGGCGCAGCTCCAGTGTGGACCGTTCCAGTTCTGAGCTGGAGTCCACAGATGGCCCAGAGGGGCCACCCCCATCAGACGCTTGCCCAGCAGAAAGAGAGGACGATTTTTCCTTCATCCATGTAAGCTGAAGCTGGGGGAGGTGGCTGGGACGGAACAGCCATTTCTTATTAAAAGGAAGCATGGCCTGTGCAGCATCACCACCCCAGCAGGATGGTCTCCTTGTGCACATGACCCCTGTGGTGGGCATTGGACACAGCCTTAGACATGTACCTTCCTTTAGCATAGGGTTGCCCCATACTAGCTGTGTGTCTTGGGGCAGATGTCCTCACCTCTCTGATCCTCAGCTGCCTTACTTAGTAGTGATGAGCACATCCAGATCCACGGCCTCACAGGTGATCTCACATGTGTCCAAGGCACATCTTGCCATGAGTTCTTCCGGGTCAGCCGGGGCCTGTCTAGAGCAAGCACAGAGAATAGCCTCTTCGGGTTCTCTCTCAGCAGAGCCTGGGCACCAGGCATGAAGGGCTCTCTGACAGCTGTTCCAGGCACAGGTTCCCTCCTCCAGAACTGAGCTTGCCTGGGTTCCACACACAGCCACCCCTCAGGTGCCCACTATCCGGAGCCGTGGTACCCTGCTGCAGAAGCCCTAGTCTCCAAGGATAGGAACCGTCATTATAGGCTGCAAGGGCCCCTCACTCCTGACCAGGCGCCTCACCTACTCCTGGGTAGTTGATGCTCCAGGTGCCCCGAGTGGCTCTAATGAGCTCCCAGGGGACCCACAGCTACACACCCAAGGTCTTCCCTCTGGCATCTCTAGAAAAGAGGAAAGACAGCAAGACCAGGGTGAGCCCTCCAGGACACTGCCATATGAACAGGCACTGGCGCCCATCTCCGGGTGTTGTAAGGAGCTCTTCACTCAGCAGCCATGCACTGAAGTCTCACTGTGGCCGAGCTTGCTGCAGCTCATGTGTGCATGTGATGTGTGTCATATGACACGGATGACACTGGACATTCCTTCTTGAACTCTGAGCACTTCCTCCTAGAATCCATCCTAAGCAACAGTGGCAGGCAACACCAATGGCCCTGGGTCCCTGGTAGCTGCCCCGTCCCATGCACATAATAATAACCAATGGCAGCATTCCCTGCCTGCCTTTTGGAGTAGCAAGTTGGCATGGTTGCTGATTCTGTCCAAATGCTGGCCCTAAGTATGGGGTGAACTGAGGTTTTTGTGGTTTGCCACCATGATTTGGGTATCCTGTGGGGACCATTTGGAGGCTGATCAGAGAGATGTCCCAGGGTACCCTGTGGACATGGAAGTGCCCTTCTTTATTGGTGCTCTGTGGGTGGTCCCTCCCCTCTCACCCGCACTCAGGATTTCGTGGGGGCCACAGTGAGTACCTCTTGGCTCAGGGACTCCATGAATATGGTTGTCATAAAGACGCAGAGAGATTTACTCAGCAGGTCATTCAACATCCAGAACATAGGCCTGGACTGAGCTCCTGGTCCTTCCTTTACTCTGTGTGATGTCACAGTCTATACTTGTTCCCATGCCTGTGTGTCCAGTGCTATTCTTGGGCACTGCCTGCATGCCCTCCATGGGGACGTTGAGGCTTATGGCATCAAGGATGTCTTTAGAGCACGGCACACCAGCCCGTGCACCCCTGAGAACACCTTGTGTATGAGCAAGGCTGCACATGGTCTGTGGACAGTGCCTCCCACTGACGGTTTCCTTCCTTCCCACCTCCTCCTCGCCACCCCCAAAGCAAACTTCAGTCCTCGATTCAAGTGCGCTGAAGACCCGGGTGCAACTGAGTAAGCGAAGCCGTCGCCGGGCTCCCATCTCCCACTCCCTCCGGCGCAGTCAGTTCAGCGAGTCAGAGAGCCGGTCTCCTTGGTCTCCTTTGGAAGAGGAGTCACACAGCGCATGGATGTTCAAGGACTCAACAGGTATGCCCACACCTTCCACTTGGCCTGCATACCGCTCTGGGCAGGAAGGCCTCAGGTTAAACCCTGGGATGGATGGCCCGACCTTGGAGGGTTTGTGACACTGAGACACAACGACCCATGAAGTCGTGGTTTTTTGTTCTGTGGAACTTGTGTTCTGAATCCATGTCCGGCAGTGCCCGTCTGTAGTCCTAGCAGTTCAGGGACAGAAGCAGCGAAGTCTTCACAGTGCAAAGCCAGCCTGGTGGTCTACAGAGTGAGTTCTAGGCCAGCTGTGACTATATGATGTGACCCTCTTTAAAACAAACAAAGAGCCAGCATTGGTGGTGCACATCTTTAATCCCAGCACATGGAAGCAGAGGCTGGAGATCTTTGAGTTTGGGGCCAGCCTGGTCTATAGGGCAGAGAGTAGCATGACCAAATGTGGCCTCTGACCAGATGCCTAAACCAATGCTTGGGTCATTGCTTCTCATGGTCCACTGTGCTAGTGAACAAAGGTTAGGTTTCTGTTGAGGGCTGGGGAGATGTGTAAAGTGCTTGCTTCACAGGTTCCAAGACCCGTATTCAAATCCTCATTCCCTCCCCCCCCCCCCCCCCCCCCGTACTCCTGTCACCCAGCCTTGAGTAAGCAGAGGCCAAAGGATTGTTGCGGGTTGCTGGCCAGCTCTCTAACTGAATTGGTGAACTCCAGGTCCAGGGAGAGATTCTGCCTTAGAAAATGAAGTGAGATTGATGTATATGCCCAGCACCAACCTCTGACCTCCATGTGCGTGCACATGCACACAGGTCCCCCCCCACGGGTACATACAGTGAACACATGCACCTGTACACAGAGCCAACCAGTAATAAATAGGTCAGTAAGTGTCTGCAGGGCCAGAACTGTGCTAAGCCACCTGGATACATACAGACAGAAACACAGATTCCTTCACAGGGGCCTGGCAGCAGAACCTGTGACTTCCATAGCCCCGACCACATGGCCGGCGGATATGAAAGACCGGGGCTGACCTTTCGGAGCATGCCCATATCCACCTGAGCCTAGGGCTCCAGAGTACATGCTGTACCCCACCAATGTCCAGTTCTTGGGAAGCCAGAAATTCTTTATCGCTACCCATCACCAGGAAGTCTCTGGCACAGCCCCTGACTTGGGCAGTGTCTTCAAGAGACCCTGAAGCATTCCACATTGCTCCCTGTTGGTGGGACATGTCTCTGCTGTTTGTTCTGCCTCTGCCAAGAATGTCCTATTTTTCCTCCGAAGTGGCAGGAGCCAGGGGCCTGCCTATGCCTGAGAAGAGGCGGTCTGCTCATGACCACTGTTTCCAGGCAGGTGGCAGTATCTGAAGAACAGGGAGTGGGAAGCTTCTGCCAAGTACAGATAGAGCAGGGGTGCCCTGTCTTTGTGCAGGGCTGTGAGGAACCACCAATGACTCAGAGTCTGTCTCTTAATAGAAGAGAAGTCACCCAGGAGGGATGAGTCGGATGAGGAGCCACCCAAGGTGGAGAGGACCCCTGTCAGCCATTCCCAGAGGATGCCCATGTTCCCAGGCATGGACCCAGCTGTGCTGAAGGTACTGAGAGCGGACCGCTGAGTGAACCCCACTTCTGTCCGTCCCTCATGACCCAACTAACGCCTTTTCTTCTCATTCCTTTTGCCCATCCATGATTTAACCTCCCTCCTCCCTTCCCATCTATCGATCATTTTCAATCAGCCTCCCCCTCCCTTTCCTCATGCCCCCTTCCATTGCACGTCTGTTTAACATCCTCCTACCTGCATCTGCCATCTGATTGCTGAGATGACAGGAATGTGACGCTGCCTAGCTTCTCCCAGAGAAATTCCATTCATACTGTCTTAAGTTGCCCCTTTCCAGCCTGGTCCCCAAACTCAGGGAACAGTCGCCCCTGTCTCTTGCTTGTGGGACCCCAATGTTGCAGGCTTCATGCCACTAGATGCAGGGGTGAATTTGCTCTAGCCTCCCCTTGGGCGAGGCTCTGGACTTCTCAGTCCCCATACTTCCTGCCTTGGTCACTCTAGCTCAGGATACCTGGTGCTTTGTGAGATGTCACCCTGGGAGCGCTGTTAGATGGGGCTTGTCCCCAGACAGAAGACAACTATACTGGACCCTCCTCTCTCCCCAGGCTCAGCTGCACAAGAGACCAGAAGTGGACAGTCCTGGCGAGTCCCTCAGCTGGGCGCCCCAGTCCAAGACCTCTAGGTCACCCTTCCAGCCTGGGGTGCTGGGCAGTCGGGTGTTGCCTTCCAGCACAGAGAAAGATGAGAGGTGAGGACGGGGACAGGATGCTTCCGAGTGCTGTGTGCAGGTTTCCCTGTGGGTGTACTCTGTACTCTCTCAGCTACGGCTGCAGACCCAGGGGAGACAGCAGGAATCTCAAAGCCCCTCTACGCCCTCCTCTCCCACCTGACCCAGAACTCCAGGCTGTGTTTCCAGGAAGCCCTGCAGATAAATGGAAACTGGGGCATCTTGGGACAATTGGGAGGCCTAACTGGTCAGCTGCCTTTCATGGAGAGGGCAGCTGCTCCACCCCAGTCACGTTGATTCTATACATGGACGAGACCCGAGCAGCCCCAACTTCAGCTCCAGGCCAGGCTGTGAAATGCTGTGAGCTGAAAAAAAACCACATGAGCACTTCATGCCTCACCTTCTTCTTCTGTGAAATTGGTAACCCCACAACCTACTGGGGTGGTCATGGAGATGAGAAACCCGTTCTTTGACCTGGTCTATAACAGGCTCATAATTGAAGGTGCTTTATGCTGAGAAGTTAGGGCATAAATTCAGGACTCGTGATATAGGGGTGTGGAACAATCCTGCTGCGGTAGAGTTAAAGTGATCAGACTGCAACCCACAGGCTAGTTCCGGCCCACTGTCTGCTCTAGTCAATAAAGGTTTATTGTCCCCTAGCCATGGCTATTCTTTTATGTATTGTCTATGGCTGTTACTATGTTAAATTTCAGGCAGCCTGTAGCTCATAGCTGGACACATTTGCTCCCTGATTCTGTGCTCCCTGTAGATAGGAGGGGCTCTCAGCACATATCTGAGGAGGAGGGCACTCAGAAGGCCTCCAGGAGATGTACTTTTCCTGAGTCTCGATTAGATGGGCCTCACGGTATGAGAGACTTCCAGGTGATGGCTATACTGTGCAGAGCCCCAGGAACACATGACCAAGGCACAAAGAGGAACTTGTGAGGAGAAAGACTCAGTCAGAGTGAGGCAGGCTCTTGCTGAGGTGTGCTCACTGTCCAGAATGAAGAGGTTGGTCCTGGAGGCATCTGTAGACCTGGACCTGGACATCTTTCTCCACCGTCAGGCAAGGCTGGGCTGAAATCTGGGGAGCCTGGGCATTCTGCCTCTATTTCAGGGCTAGAGGACAGATCACCCTGAGGGAGGAGGTCTGCCTCCACACTTCCAAATCACCCCCTCCCTTAGCCTTTATCCCCAACTAGGTCACCAACTTCCCTAAGCCCTCCCTAAATCAGGAACTCTCTCTGTGGGATGGTAAAATAATTCAGCTACACACACACACACACACACACACACACACAGAGAGAGAGACAGAGACAGAGACAGAGAGACAGAGAGACAGACAGACACATTCACACATAGAGGCAAGGGGATCACTGCACATGGCTGTGGGATCCAAAGACCAAGGAGGAGATGCAGATCAATGCAGACAGAGGCAGGCAGCTGCTGACCCAATTGTAGAGCCTTCCCTCTCTCTGGGCAGTCATGGTTTCTCTGTTTCATATTTTTCTATTTAGGTTTCAGCTCATGGAGAGAGGCCCATGTATAGTATGAGCCATGATCTGCTTGACTCAAAGCCCACTGAATCTCATGGCTCTGCATAGGTTTGCATAGATCTCATCCAGAAACATTCATAGAAATATCTAGAATCGTATCTGATCAGCTGTCAACATGGCAAATTGAGGGCTGGGGGCCATGTCACCCTGCCTTCAAGGAACCAGGGTGTGGTTCTCACTCCACTCACTCTGGCTTTATGGTTTCAGATCAGAGGAGTCCTCACCCCAGTGGTTAAAGGATCTTAAATCCAAGAAGAGGCAGAGCCTGTATGACAATCAAGCTTGACCAGGTAGGACCCTGGGATGGCTCAGGTGGGGCCTCGGGAGGGAGGTGGTCACACAAAGGTGAGTGTTTTGGTAAAGAGACTGGCAAAGGGTGTCAGGTAACTAGAGTTCTGACCTCATGTCCTTGACCTTCTTGCTGCCCTCAAAGCCCTTGGGAAAGGTGGGAACATCAAAGGCCAGCTTAGCTAGACAAGTTTCAAAGTCTTGCATAGGGAAGTCTTAGTGTACACACTGTGTAAGTTTATTTCAAGACCCTTGGCATCCACCTGAGATCCATTCAAAGGTTCTGAGGCACCAAGATCTGAGGACCCTAAAGTGCTGGGTGCAAAACTTCTGTGGTCTATATAGAACCCCCACATCCTCCTGTGCACTTAAGTCATATTTATTGCTGTGTAAGCACATGGTGTATGGGAACACGTGACTCTGTAGAGTCAGTTCTCTGTCTACATACATGTGGGACCCAGGGATTGAACTCAGGTCTCCAGGCTTGCACAGCAAGCCCTTTGTCCTCTGGGCCATCTCGTTGGCCCTTTAAGTCACCCAGATGACTTCTAACACCTCACACATTGTGTACCAGCTGTGTTGTCTATCTTGCTATTGCCTAGGCAATGCTGACACATCTGCACATGCTCAGTATATGCATCATTGTGGGGTTGGCTGATGGTGCAGATTGGGGATGGCACAGACAGGTAGGGCTAAGTTTATTTAGAAGCCATATACTCAGATTACTGTGTGCTCTACGGTCTTCGCCTACGGGGATCAGGGTTTCCCAGCCTGCCTGAAAACATAAGAGATGGATGGAGTGCCACCTGCACCCCAACAGAGAGTGGGCTGTGTGATGCAGAAGCTGGCTTGGGTGTGGTCAGGAGAGGGCCACCTCCTGAATCACAAAACCCAAAACCTGGCCTGAGTGGACAGGGTGCTGTTTGGAGTCTGCAGGATCACCTTGTTGGTCTGTTTTGGGGTGTGTTTTTTTTTTCAGGGGAAACACCCTGGAGCTCAGAGTCTTATGCTAGGCCAGTGCCCTGGATCTTCACGGGCTTCCTTGTTCCAGCACTGTGTCGAACCCTAGATAAGACTAGACATTCACAGCAGACTGTGAAGTTTCAGATATGTATACAGCATGTGTCCCATAATTACAGGTATGGATGGACATGTGTATATATCATAAATCCAAAGGATGAAAAAGAATCCCAAGCAAGTCTGCCCCAGGGCAGTGGAGGGTTCAGGGCCTTGTGCTGACGTGGAGTTTAGCAAACCTGTGGGCACAGGGTAATGCTCTGGTTCCCATGTGCCCTGCGCTTATGACCCATCACCCCGAACAGTTCTTGGTTCATGGCGAGTGTCCAGAGCCCTCTGGAGGGATTTTGAAATCTATGGTACAATCTCTAGCAACACATGGAGGAAGTTAAGGCTCAGAGTTGATGTCGCAACTGGCTCATTGCAGCTGGTCAGGATGCCTACCCCGTTGTTCACTTTGCCCATTCCCAACTCCCTCCACATCCTTCCTGGGCAGTGGTGACATGCAGGAGGTGGAACCCAGGGCTTCGTGAGCTATTGGGGTACGCCTGAACCCCAGCATAGGATGGAAGGCCTGATGGCAGAAACTGCCAAACGCTCTCCTAACAAGGACTATCATTTCTCTGCAGACAGGACATCACTTCACCCACAAACTCAAGCCTTAACCGCCAGACGTCAGAACCCGAGGCCAAGCCACCTGCTCCTCCCTGGCCACACTCATGTGCCTGGGCCTTTCCACCCTGAAGATACTGTGCTGAGCCACATCTGGGTCCCCACAGGAAGGTCCTGCCCCAGGACTTGCTCCAGTCCCCAGAAGGTTCTTCAGTTCTCCTTGCAGAAGTGGATTGGCCTTTGGTGTGACAGTTGGCTTTCCTGCCCTCTGCATACACCTCACAGGACTCCCTCAGCTGGAAAAGACTCTGGCTCCTCCTCAGGCAGCCCGTCTGGAAGGACTTGGACACGGAAGCTTGAGCGGCTCTCAGATGGCCAGGGAATTGTCCACGCATCGCACTGGTGTCTCCCAGGCTTTGCCTTTTTGTTTTGTTTTGTTTTCTTTTTGACAGGCTCTTCTTTCCCCACTTAGATCCCATATTTACACTTATAAGCACACTTATCCTTCCTGTGGGGCTGTGTGCACGGTAGGCCTGTGTCTCACTACTTTCCTGTCTGCTTTAGAGGGGGATAAAGCAATAATTCAGCCAATTTTCTTAGAAACCTGACATGGGCATTGACAGACAGCAGGAAGGGATGGACAGTGTCCAGTTGCCTCAGGTTACCTGATCCCTGTCCTAGCTATGAAAACTTGTGAGTTTTGCCATTGTCCATGTCTAGGCTGCTCTGCTGTCTGTGGGGTAGCCTTTGCCCCTCAGTCCCAAGTGTTATGAACCTCAGTCTGAATGGTCAGTGCCTTGGCCACTCACATACCAGACCTGCTCTGGGTGTCTATTTTTTTCCCCATCTTTTCTGAACACCCGTGTCCTGCTGGAGTGAAGACCCGACTAACTCAGCTTAGAACAGACGTGGCCCCACCCTGCCCCCCGCGACCCACCTGGCCGAAGTCCATCTGCATCTTGATCTAATGGGAAGGTTCCTGTAGTGGGAGTCTCAGGCCAGATGCTGGGCCAAGAGGTCTAAGATGTTTTCCTTCGCATTCTGCTAGCTGAATGCTCACCCCTCAGAGTCTCAAACCCTCTTCTGTACTCTGGACACCCGCTCTGTCATGTTTCCTTTTGTAAGTCCTCAAGAGGACTTCAGGAGCCCCAGCACCAGTGGTCACCCCTAACATGCCAAGCCGGCTGCCCACTGTGCCGGCAGCTTCCAGAGACCTTTTCCCAACCTTGCCTTGGTGACATTCCAGGCAGTTCCAAGGTGGTCCGTGGCTGTGGAGGGCCCTGGGTCTGGTGTTCTGACAGATACCTGCCTGGCACTTGTGCCCACCACTGCCCTGACCTCCCCGGCGGCAAAAGTTGCTCTCTGTAAATCTGTTACTTGCAGATGGTGTTGAGACCTGCCTCTCTGTCTTTCAGCCATCGCTCCTCTGTCATTGTCCTCTCTGCCTGTTTCCCCTTTGGAAGGGTGTGGTGGGAAAGGGTGGCTGTATTTGGTGTCACTAGGTTAGTACTGTCACCTGTGCCTGGGGGCTGAGGTGTTAGCATCCAGGAGACTGCAGGCCCCACCCACACCCCACCCTGTGCTCTGGCCACCAATGAGAGCAGAATGTTAACACTTCACTGCTTTCCCTTCCTTCCCTGACTAGTGGTAGGGGCATCCATCCTCTGAAATCATTTGGGGTTCCGTCTCCCCGCAGACTCTTCCATACTTCCTGTTTTCTGTTGTGTTATGATTTTAGATCCATTTTGTATGCTGCAGCACTTTTGACCCAGCAGTGGCTTGCCAGGGACTCCTTTTTAAACACAGTGGCAGGGCTGAGGGTGTGTGGCGCTCAGTGGGTGGAGTATGTGCCTAACACACGGGGGGTACCACATAAATCAAGTGTGGTGTGTACATCAGTGATTCTAGCACTTGTGTAAAAAGAGGAAGGCCATCTTTGGCTAAGAAAGCTGGAGGCTAGCCTGGGCTGTAAAATCCACTCAAACAGAGCAATAACAAAAACCAAACGAACAAAACCACAAAGCAACAACCTTCTGCTCATGTTTCTAACTTCTCTCCACCTCTCTTTGTTCTGGGAGAAAGAAGCCCATGGTGGCAGGAAGTGTCCTAAGCATTGAAAGACATGATAGAATCAAAGAGAGCTCACCTTGCCTGTCATTACCTAACCTTTCTTGTTTAATTGACAAGAAATCGATTTGATTCCACAGAAAGACCCACATACTGACAATCTCATTGGGTCAGGAGTGACCCCTCTGGGGTGGTGCAGTGTGCAGAGGCCCATGCTCGGACTCTTGACCGAGCTGAGCGAGTGGTTCATTTAGCCCCCTCTTCTAAACCAGGAAAAGACTCTGGGAGACAGGTGGTGTGCTGTATGCTTACTCCTTGGGCTTCTCAGGACCCTCCGTTTAAAGGAATTTAATATAATATGCCTTAAGTGGTGCAGTTCAGACACTCGGGTCTCCCCAGCCCCTCTTCTGGGAACTGGCTGTCTGCAGAGTCCTACATATGCCACATCTGACCCCTCTTTGCCCATCATTGTTTTGCCATCTGGCCTTTGGATACCTGCTCCCATAGATAGGCGTTTTCCCACATAGTCTCTGGGCTTGTCCTTTGAAATCATACAGCACCAACTGTGGGCAGTCCTCGGCCCAGCAGAGAAGCCAGGTGGTCCAGGGAACTTAGTGTAAAATTTATCTGATGGCCTCAGGTTTGGCAGGATGCAGGGACCCATCAGAGGGGTTTGTATTGTAGGGAAGTGAGCAAGGTTTCTGTCTAGATGTACGTTTTCCTCCTACAGTAAAATCCCCTCTAGAAACAGGCCCAGGCCTTCAACCTTAGCTGCTGAGCAGAGATTGGAAAAATCCCAGAGTGGTTTTCCTGAGGGAAACCTGCCAAATCCTGGGATGTTTGTGTGGTGGTGGTGGTGGGGTAAGGGCTGCTCTGTCAATCCTGGCTTTAAGATGGTTCATTCTGGTGCCCAGAGACACCCCTAGATCTAGGCTTGATTGAAAAGTGAGAAGCCATGCCCACCCATGTTAATATTATGGTTCTGGCAAGTCATTGGGGCAACAGAGATGGTGTGCCCTCCCAGTGTGCCTTTGTCCCACCACATGTTGACAGGAAGTAGATCTCCACATTGCTGGGGACTGGGGACAGTCTTGAGGTGGAGGGAGCTGCAGGAGACTAGCAGGGTCTGCTCCACACCTCTGAGTTTGCCTTGGCCTCAAGCCCCTCAGTGAGAGAGGACACCACTGACATTTTAGGAATGTCACGTTCCAGAAGCCTGAAGCCATATCAGGAGTCAGCAGGCATGAGGAAAAGGTTTTAGTTGTCTCTGTCCCGTGACCCCTATCACACCCTGGAGTATCCTTTTATGAGGACACTTCACAGCCTGCATCCTTCACCATCCAAGAGTCTCCTTAAACTGTTAATGTCACCTGTGCTGTGACAATCCCTGACAACACTGAGCCAGCTAGAATCTCTCCTATCCTCTAGAGGACAATCCATGCTTTTTAATGTTCTTGTCCCGTGTCGCCTTACAGATCTTGTTGTATGGGGCTCACAAAGATCATATATTGATATGCAGAAGGTGTTTGTACCAAGTGGTTTCTTACTCTGTTCTAGAACGATCATGGTCCTCAACATGCTTTGTATTCTGGGGTGGGAGAATGGAATAATGTATGTGAATATAGGGTATATTTTCCTAACTGTTCTTCTGGGTCCTGCCTGGGATATTGTGACATGATCGGTAAGGACTCGCAAGACACACGTCCTGTCTGTGGCATTCTGACAGCTGCCTTACCAATCCACAAGCTGGAGGACTTTGGAATGACGGCGGACGGGGCACTGTAGCCAGTCCCAGGAAGGACCTAACTGCGTGACTGAGAATTCATCTATAAAATCCTATATTTTTACTGTCAAAACAAAAGGGACTTCCCAGACTTCCCAGTGACTGGATGTCCCCTGTGCTTTTCTATTTTGTCGCCGTAAGAGGTTTTCTGGTGCAGACAAGTGGTCAGGAATCCAGCTGACTGCACCAAATGGGGTGAACTCTGCATGTGCAAACGGGGCACACCCCGACTCCAGAAATAGTAAATAAAGCTCTCACAGCAGGTGTGCTGCTGAAGCCGTGTGTCCGTGAGTGAGAGACGGGGCCTCCCGGGTTGATGGGTCTCCCACACATGCACTGGTTTTATACTGAGCTAGGTTTAGGCAGCAGGAGGGAGCCCCAGACGGGTGGCCATCCATCATGGGAGACATGGAAATAAGACAATGACCACTGAGGTCCAAGAGAGTGGAATCCTTACCCTGCCTCCTTCCTACTGTAGGATCTCTCTGTGTTGGCTCTTCTTAGCAACAGAATGAGAGGTTGTGCTGGCAGCATTGGTGGCAAGAATTACGGTGGGATGATAGCCGGGAGGTGGGGGTTGTCCCATAGAGACCTTCTGCAATGGTGGAAGCACTCTTGGTTATTACAAGAGGTAGGTGAGTAGAGGCCAGGAATGCTAATCAACAGCCTACCCAATGATAGTCAATAACCTACCCAAGATGGCAAGTCCTAGTCTATCCAGGGAAGTTAATCAACAGCCTACTTAATGATGCCAGTCAATAACCTACCCAGGGGTGGAATTGATAGCCAACCTAGACATGCAGCAACAACCTACCCAAGGATGTTAATAATTTAGTTGTTTGTTTCCTTTCTGCTGCTGCAATGAACCCTGTGCCCAAAAGAAACTTAAGGGAAGAAATGTCTATTTGACTAACGCTTCCACGTCACCAGCTTCAATTGAAGGATGCCAAGGCAGGAACTCGAGCAGGAATTTGAAGTAGAAACCATGGAGGGTGCTGCTTACTGGTTGGTTTTCAGGCTCATGGTCAGCCAGCAGGACCACCTGAGTAGGAAGTGGTGCCACCGACAGTGAGCCAGACCCTCCTCCATAAATAATACCCAGGACAACTCCCTGCAGAGGTGAACCAGGCCCTCCTACATGAAATAATACAAAAGACAATTCCCTACAGAGGTGCTCACAGGCCATCCTGGACCGGACCATCCTTCAAATGAGACTCCCTTCTCAGATGGCTCTGTGTTGTCTCAAGCTGACAGTTAAGGGAATGAGGACACTACCTAGGACTGCTAATTGATAACATCTTGGAGGCTCATCAAGTCTCAGGAATACTACATTCGTGTTTTCTAGGGGACAGGATTGATAGAATAATATATATTCAGAAGTCATTTATTAGGTTGACTTTCACAGTATGACCCAGGCAACCAACATTAGGTGTCTTTACACCAGAGAAACTGAGGATGGCTACTGCTCAGTCCACAAAGCTGGACACCTCAGAGAGCCATGTCTGGAGCTGAAGACCTGCAGGGTAACTAGAAAATCGCTAGTGAGGAAAAACAGCAGTGACAGAGAACAGCAAGCAGGCAAAGCAAAGGCTCGTCTTAGACACCATTCTGTCCAGGCAGCTCATTCTTAAGGTGGGTGTCCTAGTTTCATTTCTGTTACTGGGATAAAACACCCTGATGAGAAGCAGCTTGGTGAGAAAAGGTGTATTTGACTTACAGTTCCGAATCAGTCCATCAGTGGGAACGTTGTTACAATCCAAGGGTCAGTCCATCAATGGGGACATCCTTATAATCCCAGGGTCAGTGCATCAATGGGACATCCTTACAATCCCAGGGTCAGTCCATCAGTGGGACATCCTTATAATCCCAGGGTCAGTCCATCAATGGGGACAT
>NC_022010.1:2730856-2731214 GCF_000317375.1 Microtus ochrogaster | reverse complement strand
AATATCAGGGTCAGTCCATCAGTGGGGACATCCTTACAATCCCGGGGTCAGTCCATCAATGGGGACATCCTTAAAATATCAGGGTCAGTCCATCAATGGGGACATCCTTACAATCCCAGGGTCAGTCCATCAATGGGGACATTCTCATAATCCCACAGACAGTCCATTAAGTGGGACATCAGAACTGACTGCTCACAGCCAAAGTCAAAAGCTGAGAGAGAGGTGCATGTGTGTGCAGCTTTGTTTGCTCTTGCTCATCTGAGACTCTCATAATTCATGCAGTTCAGGACACCCTGCCTTGGAAATGGTGTGCCAAGAGACTGACCTGATGTATATAACCCTCACAGGTGTCCAGAGA
>NC_022010.1:2728918-2729630 GCF_000317375.1 Microtus ochrogaster | reverse complement strand
TGATCTATATAACCCTCACAGGTGTGCCCATCAATGACCTAAGCTAGGTAACCCTTTGCAGGTGCCTAAAGACTGACAATATTATCTCAAGGTCTGCCCAGAGGCTTGTTTTGTGGGTGGTTCTAGGTCCTGACTAGGTGACAGTCAATGCTCATAGATGCTTATCATGGCTTCCTCCCCTGTGGCAGAAAGTGGCCATTGGTGTGGGTTCTGGGGGACAGAATCTGGTGGCTGCTGGTCTCCACTGGCAGAGGACATCATGGAGCAGGAATGCGTGGCATTCTGAAACCGTCAGCCAAAATAAACTGCCCAGCCTCTTTCTTTAGGGTACTTTGGTCACAGTGGCAGTAATAATGAATACATTCGTGCACAGGGCCGGGGAGATTGCTGAGTGCCCCATGGATAGCCGTGGTGGCCCCGTGAGCTCCCGTAACCTCAGTGGTGTTGGGGATGGAGATGGGAGTATTGCTGGGCCTGGCTGGCTGGGGGCCTAGCTCCAGGCTCAGTGAGGGCCCCTGTCTCAAAGGCATAAGTCAGAGAGTATCACAGCAGCACACCAGACCCACTCAGCCACACACTCATGCATTAAAACATCGTACAATAACACTCATACATTAAACATCGTACAATACACACTCATACATTAAACATCGTACAATACACACTCATACATTAAACATTGTACAATACACACTCATACATTAAAAACATC
>NC_022010.1:2698231-2728593 GCF_000317375.1 Microtus ochrogaster | reverse complement strand
CACTCATACATTAAACATTGTACAATACACACTCATACATTAAACATTGTACAGTACACACTCATACATTAAACATCCTACAATATACACTCATACATTAAAAACCCAAATCAATTTGTAGCTACGACTGTGAGTACTCAGGGACTCACCCCAGTCATGGAATCCACAAAGTTTAGAGTTCAAAGGTCACTGATAGCAATCAGATCTGAGGCTGACTCGAGGATTTTAGCCTACAGAAAACAGCTCTGTGACCCTATGTAGCTGGCATGGCCTCTCTGAGCCCAGTTTCTTCATCATCTTTAATATGTCAATCAAAATTCCCCCTCAAAGATGTGGGGAAACATCATCATACCGAAAGCGCCTTGCACACAGCTGGAGCTGTGGTTCATTCGTACATGCTACTCTCACGAGGAACATGTCTGCCCTGACATCACAGCCTTGGAAACGGCTTCATGGGTTTACAGTGGATTTGGAAAAGCAGTTGTGGTGATCTGAATTCAGTCCCCTTGCCCAGCACATGGATCCAGGGATCCCCCGCTTCAAGACCTGGAGCCTGTCTGGGAATGTTGAGAACTCTAGTAGGAAAGAGGCATCAAGAAGCCAAAGGAGAATCGAGGCTCACTAGAGGGACTTGTGCTCCATGCACCCTTTCTAGCCTGCAAAGCCTTCCACAAAGTCAGCAAAGACCGTGGGTCCCCAGGAAGTCATCAGAGTTGCGTCAGATGTGAGACTGGCCTTGGGGGCCTCCCCAGGCTTACTATTAGGGTGAAATGGCCCGGACAGGATCGGGTGGACAGGACGCTATCTCAGCAGGCCATGATGTGCTGGGCCAACAGAATACACCCATAAATAGGCCAGCCTTGGAGGCAGGCCAGTCTGGGGACAGCTGGTCCTGGAGGCAGGTTTGTTCCGGACTGGGTGAGGCTGGGGGATGTGCAGCATCGTGCAGGGTGTAACCTCGGGTCTCTATGAGTGCGCGTGGCTGGTGCTTGACTCATCTGAGGGTGGGGCTGACCTCCAGGACCCACGACTGACTCTAAGCCTGGTTACAGATGGAGCTGGGGACCTGTAGTGTCTGTGTGTCTGAGCATGAGGTTAGATCCCAGCTGTGTGTGGGGGCTCAGAACCAGGCTGCCAAGGACTGGGTAGCTCCAAGAAAGGGAAGGTATAGTGGGGCATTCCCACAAGGTGGGCTGAGCCCTGTGTCCACTAATGCTAATTAGATGTGGAGCAAAGCTGCTGGGCACGATGGCCCTCACGCCACTGTGCCAGGACAGGTCAGAAGGGAGGCAAAGGTGAGGGACAGGAGTATGTGCAGGACAGTATATGTGTGTGTGTGTGTCTGTACACCCATGCTGGTGTCTACAAAACCTGGGTTCCATGTCTCTGCACCCATAAACTAAGAGAGATTGTCAGGGTCCACTATGCAAGTGCCTGGAACACAGCAAGCACTCAATAAGATTGTGGCGTGGGTAGCCAGCTTTATGCCCTAGAATGGTTTCACAGACCTAGCCTGTTTCACAACTGCTTGGTCTGTCTGTCTGTCTGTTTCTCCTGCCTGCTGTGGTCTGCTCTTCACGCTGGCTGTGGTGTCCAGTCTTGGGCAATGAGGCTTCAGAGAGCCCATGGAGATACCAAGCCCTGTGAAGGGGGCATTTGGGGGGGTGCCGATCCAATCCGAGTGCTTTCTTCCTTGTGGCCTCAGTAAAGTGGTCTTGATTTTCTGAGCTCCTGAGACTCCCCAGTCTCACTAATTGGCTCAGATGCATGGCCCAAAGCAGGTACCTAGGGGGTGTTTGCTGAATGGCTGAATGAATGACTGTAGATCTTGATTCGTGGCTATGAGATGTGAGCAGCAAAGGCCTCACTACGGTTTGGTTCCAGCCACATTTATGTGGCTGTTACTGTTACTGCTGCGTGAAGCCTGTGACCCCGTTCCCTTCCAGTGCGAGGCAGAAGCGTTCCTGGAGACATGGCAGAGCCGCACAGTGCACCAGAGCAGGCTGCAGCTGGCAAGAGCCATGGAGGCCTTGGGGGCAGCTACAAGGTACAGGGGTCTTCACAGAACCTCGAGCCCAGGATTGAGGACAGCAGCTGACTCAGTGGAGCACAGGGCCACCAGGAATCAAGGGATGTAGCTTTTCTGTGTGACTTTGTTGGAGTTTCTTGATGTCTCTGGGCGTTGACATCTTTAAAACGGAAGTGATGTCCCCAGTCCCAGAATTGTCGTGAGATAATGCAGGTGGCAGAAACATGGGCTGGAAGAAGCATGGGCAGTGTGACATAGCTGACTCTGTCCCTTCCAAAACATGCTGAGGCCTTAGAGGGAACATCTGAGGTGGATGTCTTGGTGATTTTAAACAGGGCCTGTGGCATCGTTGTGATTTCTCACTCTGGCCTCCAGGGGGCGATGCAGACCTGTGTGACTCACCTGAGGAAAGCAGGTGGGGCCTCCCTGCTGTTCTAAGGGCGCTCAAGGCCCTTGGAGCCCACCAGGGCTTTCGTCTTTGTTCTTCCAGGTGACTGTGTACGAGTTGGAGAACTTCCAGGGCAAGCGATGTGAGCTCTCGGCCGAGTGTCCCAACCTCACTGACAGCCTGCTGGAGAAGGTGGGCTCCATCCAAGTGGAGTCTGGACCGTGAGTACCTGGGCAGTGCCCACTGCCCCAACCTTCTGCAACTGGAGGCCTCAGATCTGCCCTGGGCCCTTGTGCAGCTCCCCCTCCTTCTTTGCCTCCGTTTCCCCATCCATAAAATGACAGACTCGGGGCTTTAGATTCCAGTGGTGGATGGCAGGAACAGGAAGGAGGCCAGCGGGGGCCATATTCCAAGGTGAAACACCAAGTGAACACCAACTGTTTGCAGAGCTCACAGACATCCCCCTTCCTCTGCCTCCTGAGTACGGGGATTAAAGGCGTGCGCTGCCATGGCCTCATGAAAGTTCTTTAAAAACTAAAAAACAATAAAGTAATGTAAGAAGAAATGATACCATTAAATAGCCTTGGGAACTAAAGTAATGTAAGAAGAAATGATACCATTAAATAGCCTTGGGAACTAAGACCCTGTGAAGTTTCCTATGAGTTATATCATGAATCCTCATCCTATGAGAGCCACACCCCTTTCTGTAACTGGCATCACAGAGGAAACCGAGGCCAGAAAACCAGGTGTCTGGAGCCCGTCCCCAAGGCAAGCCGGCCCCGCCGCACTCACTGAGTTCTGGCCCGCAGGTTGAGTCCAGTGTTAAGACTGTTTGTGATCTCAGGCAACACGTCTGCGGCTGTGTCTCCTCATCTGAGGACAGACAGAGACGTGGACACAGACAGTACATACAAAGAGAGAAGTGAGGGGCAGGGAGAAGGAAGGAAAGAGGAGGGTGACAGGGTGAAGGGAAGGAGGAAGCATGACAGCAGGACTAACCCACAAATGTATTTTTAAAATTCTGTAAAAATATATATATATATATGTGTGTGTGTGTGTGTGTGTGTGTGTGTGTGTGTGTTTTGCCTGCATGTCTCTGTACATGTACATGCAGTACTTCTGGTAGCCAGAAGAGGTCACTGGATCTCCAGAACCGGAGTTCAGAGGTTTCTGTGCAGCCCAGTGGGTGCTGGGAGTTGAACCCACATCCTCTGTAACAGCAGCCAGTGCTCTTGACAGTCCCTCAGTAATGGAACTCTTGCTCAACCTATGGCAGGCAGGAACTGTTGGGGGCTTTACCAAGCCCCAGGCCCCCAACTTAGCTGCACACAAGTCTCAGGATGTCCCAGGATAGGTTTTGGCCCAGGGCATCAGTCCCAAGCAAGTTCCTGCAGGCACAAGGGTCTGTACTCGGTTAGGGGTGGAATGTCTCTCCTTCCTGTTCTTTTCCCTGCATGTGGGTCCCTGCTCAGGCACACCAGCAGTGACCCTGTCCCTTCCTCCCTCAGGTGGTTGGCGTTCGAGCGCAGGGCCTTCCGTGGGGAACAGTTTGTTCTGGAGAAGGGGGACTACCCACGCTGGGATGCCTGGTCCAGCAGCCGACGTAATGACATTCTCCTGTCCCTCCGGCCTTTGCACATTGTGAGTCAGGACTGTTGCTGTCCAAATGTGTGTCTGTGTGTGTGCATGTGCACCTTGCTCTGGCCAGTTTGGCCATTGCGATCCTTCCTGGACAGGCATCAGGTTTTTTACCTCAACAATGGTGTGCAGTGAGAAGAAGCTGGCTCCTGAGTGGGCACGGGGGCAGAACACTTGAGTCTTTGTCTTGAACTGGCAGACTTGCCTGTCAACCCCTTCATAGTAATCCAATTAACCTGAGAACTCTCACAGTTCAAGCTCAGATCCACGCTGTTCAAAGAAACACAAACCTCAGCAACCCAGAAGATCACTTCAAGGCAGTTTACACTCATCCCTGCTGCTTCCAGAGGGGACCATGGTCCACAAGGACGCTAAATCACTGAAATGCCACCACCCCCGTTAATACAGAAGCCACCCAGTGTTCCTCAGTGTCTGAGCAGAGTTCCTTTTACATAACCGAGGGGAAACTGGAAAGAAACGCTAGAGTCAGCCTAAGAGAGGGGAAGCTGGGGCATGAGTCTTGGGGTCCCCTCTGAGCCTCAGTTTCCCTTTCTCGTGGCAATGACTGGTGGGAGGAGATCTGTCCAGCCCTCTTCCCTGTCTTGCTCAGTTCTGGGGTGTCTCTTGAAGAGGGGTGGGGTGAGTCAATCTTTCTGTTCTGGGTGTGGGGCCCACTCACCCTTAAGCTTTGCCCCCAGGATGGCCCAGACCACAAGCTGCACCTGTTTGAGAACCCAGCCTTCAGTGGGCGCAAGATGGAGATCATGGATGACGATGTGCCCAGCCTGTGGGCCCATGGCTTCCAGGACCGTGTGGCCAGCATCCGAGTCATCAACGGGACGTAAGGGAGCCCCCCAGCTTTAGCACCAGATTTTCGACAGCTGCCAGCCCCACACATGAGAGACTCAGCCATGCTCTGAACCCATTCTCACTCAAAGCCCATAGGGTAGGGCCCAGTCCATGACCCTAGCACTCAGGAGTTAAGGCAGGAAGAGCAAGAGTTTGAAGGTGGCTTAGGCTCCAGAATCAGGTCCTGCCTCAAAAAAATCCAAGAACTGCGGCACCAGCAGTGGTGGGGCTACTTCCAATCCCAGCACTCGGGAGGCAGAGGCAGGTGGATCTCTGAGTTCAAGGCCAGCCTGGTCCACAGAGCAAGTTCCAGGACAGCCAGGGCTACACAGAGAAATCCTGTCTTAAAGGAAATATGTTCAGAACAACACTATGCACATACTAAACCCTCCTTCCCTCCTTCCCTCCCTCCCTCCCTCCCTCCTTTTCTCCTTCCCTCCTCCTCCTTATTCTCTTTGCCCCCTGTCCCCCTACTCTCTTAACCCCGTCTCTCCGTAATTTCCTTCCCCCCGCCCATTGGGAATGCTCCAGCACCCTGCTTCTGCCCTGTTACAGTTTCTAGGCAGCCTAGACCCCCTAGACAGTTTTGCTCTATTTCAGTGAATCACAAGGTCTCTACCCAGGTCTTTATGGCTGTCCTAACTCAAACTGATTGATTCTCAGGGTGATATTTTCTTTTTCTATTTATTTATTCTTATTTTATATACATTTGTGTTTTGCCTGCATACATGTCTGTGGGAGGGTGTCAGATCTTGGAGTTACAGACAGTTGTTAGCTACCATGTGGATGATGGGACTTGGACCTGGGTCCTCTGGAAGAGCAGTCAGTGCTCTTGACAGCTGAGCCATCTCTCCAGCCCCTCAGAGTGACCTTCATCTCATGTTCTCTGTAACTGTCAGGAACTTGAGTGAGTGTAGCTCTGAGCAGGCTTGCTATCTCTGCTGATGTGATTTTGGGGTCACAGAAACCTCAGGGCCACTTTGCCTTCCTTCTCCATTGTGGGTTTGAACCTGGGATGGCGCCTAGCAAGATGGCCGTGAGAACGCCCTCTAGCTGCTTCCTGAGCAGCCAGGGATAGGGGTCCCACGGTCAGTTAGAGCTGGGTAACTCTTCTCAGGTCTGCCAGTCTGATGATGAGTGTGATGGGAACTCTGGGGAAGGCGTTTCTGTGAGTCCCCGGGGTGTGTGTGAGGCAGGATCAGCTAAGGAAGAGCACTCCAGTCAGAAGGAACGGCAGGCGGGGAGGCTTGGATTCAGCCTGACCTGGGATAACAGAACGGTGCTGAGATGACATAGCGGAGTGTTGAAAAAAGTAGATAGAGTCTCACGGGCGCTGGGAGCCAAGGAGGAGCCAAGGCAGGTGCCTGGCCAGAGGAGGGCGACAGGGGGACCGCGACTCACCTGTTATTCTCTGCAGGTGGGTGGGCTACGAGTTCCCTGGCTACCGCGGACGCCAGTACGTGTTAGAGCGCGGCGAGTTCCGCCACTGGAATGAGTGGGATGCCAACCAGCCGCAGCTGCAGTCGGTGCGCCGCATCCGCGACCAGAAATGGCACAAGCGTGGCTGCTTCCTGAGCAGCTGAGGATGCGGATCCCAGTGCCCAACGCCTGTGTCCCTCCCGATCCTGCTCAATAAAGCCCACCAGCCACGCCGCTCTGTCTGTGTCACTTCCTGTGGCGGGGCTGTGGAGGCTGGGCTGGAGGGGAAGAGTGGTGTGCCTCAGTCTTACCAGCTGAGATCATGCCCCCTCTGCCACAGGCTTGCTTTCACCACCAGTGCCTACATCTGAGTAACTGTCCATCTGTCCATCCATCCATTCACCATCCACCCACCCTCCCATCCACCCACCCATCCACTCAGCTAGCCAGCCAGCCACCCATGCATTCACCCACATACCTATCCATCTATCCTCCCGTCTATGTGTTCATCAATCTACCTACCCACACATCTATTCATTCATCTGCCCTCCTACCCATTCTCCTATCCATCTGCCCACCCTTCATATATCGTCATCTACCCATCTTTCCACCCTTCTTCCCTTCCATATTCTCTTCTTTCCATCAATTCATACATCCTTGAGACCACCCACCCATCCATCCACCCATCCACCCCACCCATCACTCCATCCATCCATCCATCCATCCATCCACCCACCCATCCATCCCATCCATCTATCCGTCCGTCCATCCATCCATCCATCCATCCATCCATCCATCCATCTGTCCATTAGCTAGTTATCCCCTTCCATCTGTCAGCTCATCTGCCTTTCCATCCATCCTTCCTTCTTTTCTCCCACACTTCCTGTGTCATTTCTCTGTCCTCCTATCAGTCAATCCCATTGCCCTTCATTCTGCGGGAAGCAAGCCACGTGAGTACAGGGCTGCCCTGGCTGAAGCCATTCTCATTTGCAGAGAAACAGAGGTTCAGAGAGCTGGTGTGCACTCTCCTGAGAAGCACAGCTTTCAAGGGAAGGACCAGGGCTCCTCAGCTACCGTAATGCCCACTGTCCCCACACAAGGGCTGCCAGTGCTGGGTTGACCATCGCTGACCTGAGGCAGCCATGCCTGCCTTGCCTATTCAGTGAGCATTTCCTGCGCTCCAGGGCTGGAGCCCAGAGCTCTCTGCAATGTGGCAACTGGCTCTGGGGTCTCCTATTGACTACAATAAACCTCACCAGAGCTGACTCTTGAACAGCTCCAGGTCCCCAGCCCTCGGGTAGAACCTCCTTACCACTTTGGCAAATCCTGGCACCCAGGCAGTTTCTTTCAGGGTGTTTAAAGAAGTGCTTCTGTCTAGGGTAGCCACACAATTAAAGAAAACTTAGCCATGTCCTTCCTTTGTCCCTCCCCTAACCACACTGATTGATGCTTGCTGGTTTGCTCTCCACCTGCAGAGGACAGAATACATTCAGTCCGAGTGCTGAGCCTGTTGAAAATAGAAGCCTAGGCCTGCCTGTCTCTCCACCCTGCCCCAGCTCTCACAAAGCCCTCAGCTATGGCAACATTGTATCACACCATTCTTTATGCTATAGTTAAAGGAAGGCCTTCTTACTGATTTAATTTGCAAATTTGTATGCAGGTGTGGGTTATAGTTGACTTTATTTCAAGAGACCAAGGGGTGTCACAAATGACAGTTATGGGCAACTGTTGATAGATTTGACAATTTCTCCAATTGGATAGGCTGAGAGGCACATTGACTCCTGACTGCTTTGCATCTAAGGACTACATTGTGATGGTTCAAAAGGGACCCCAGAACCTGCTGTCTGCATGGCCGTGGGCGTTGGTCAAGCTGGTTGTAATGACAGGTGTCCTTGTGTCCTGGCCAGCATGAGCTGGGCTGCACGTGGTGTTCAAGGTGGATAAAGACTGTCGTGTCACCCCGCCACTATCTCAGAACCACAAGGGAAGAGAGCCTTAAAAGGCCTCTGATTATTATTTGGCTAGAAAGAGTCACATGGCCTAATATGCCTGAGAATGATGTCAGGAAGCCCCGATAACAACCTGCTCTCAAATATATTGCACCTGTGTTCCCCAAGTCCCCAATAAATGGTCCAGCTGGAGCTCTGGTCTTGGAACTTCCTTCTGGTAGAGACTTCTCTCTCTTAAAGGCAGTCAACACACGATTTCAGAGGACCCACTATGGGCTGAGCATATCCAGAAGATGTAGCGGTTGAGAAGCAATGGCTCCCTCCCCTGTACCAGGCCCATCGTCCACATAAGGTCACGCCATAGCAAAGGGCTTTGCGAACCTGTGTACTTGTCAGTTGTAAGCTGCACCCAGATGCGGTGTGTGTAAGTTAATCCCCATCGAGTCCCCCGTAGGCTCTGTGAAATAAATGGGTGATGCTGGAGTGAGTGGCTGAATACAGAGACAGGCTCGGACCACTGGACAGCCCTGTCCCACCATGTCCCCTTTGATGACGGGCTAAAAAATGATAGAACATAGAGGGCTCTGCAAACAGTGCTTGATCTGAGTGTAACAGTGGTGGATGCCTTCCAGAAGGGGTGAGGCCACCACAGCTGCCAGGCTGGCTCCTCTGAAGAGGGACTGGCACAGCTCTAAAACAGCCATGCCCTAGGTACCACCCCCCCACACCCCTACCCTCTGAAGAAGAAGGAAACCGTGGCTGCATGGAGGGGAAAGGAGGGCTGTGGAGCTGCCCAAGGTTTCTGAGATGTTTTCCACCCATGATCCCTTTCACCAGAGATGAATGTGGGATGGAGGAGGACAGGTCTAAAGGTGCATAAACAGACAAATATTCCTGATAAGGAATTATAAAGAAATTTAACACAATACTTTCTGTGTGCGTACATTTGAGATTTATTATAGATAAAAGCAGTTTTGCATGCTCATGGGGTGATGTGTTTGTCTATTTTTGTGTTATTTATTTATTTGTTTGTTTTTACATCCCAAAGTTTCCCCTCCTTCCCCTCTTCCCAGTTCCTCTCCTACCTCCTCCCTCGTCTCTCCCCACATCCATTCCTCCTCCACTGTTTCTCTTCAGATACAGGCAGGTTACCCATGGATATCAGCCCTCTATGGGGTATCAGGTTGTGTTTGTCTTTTGTTTTGTTTTCAAGACAGGGTTTCTCTGTGTAGCCTTAGTTGTCCTGGAAGTTACTCTGTAGATCAGACTGGCCTCGAACTCACAGAGATATGCTTGTCTCTGTCTCCCAGTGCTGGGATTAAAGGTGTGCATCACCAGCGCCCTGGCCATGTTTGTCATTTTTACATAGATGTTCTAGTGTTCTCTTCTGCCTCTGTGATAAAGCCCTCAGACATAAGGAAGGGAAACGTCTATTTCATCTTGTCCTTCCAGGCCACAGTCCTTCACTGAGTAAGTTAGGCCAGGAATTCAAAGCAGAACCCACCTGTGGAGGACTGGTGCTTGCTGGCTTGCTCTCCACCCATGGAGGAATGGTTCTTGCTGGCTTGCTCCCCACCCTGGGAGGATTGGCTGGTACTTGCTGGCTTGTTCTCCACCCATGGAGGAATGGTTCTTGCTGGCTTGCTCCCCACCCGTGGAGGGCTGGCTGGTGCTTACTGGCTTGCTCCCCACCCGTGGAGGGCTGGCTGGTGCTTACTGGCTTGCCCTCTGACTTTTTCAGCTGCCTTTCTTACACAGCTCGGGCCTACTTGCCTGGGGCAATACCACCGCAGTGGGCTGCATCCTCCTGCATCGACTAGCAGTCAAGATGGTGCCCCACAGACATGGCAGCAGGCCATCCTGATGGAGGCGGTTCTTCATTTGGAGTTCCCTCTTCTCAGGTGAGGGACACAGTGAAGGCACAGTGTCCTCAGCCTTCCCTAATGCTGCCACTCTTTAATACAGTTCCTCACGTTGTGGTGACCCCCAACCATAAAATTATTTTACTTGCTACATCATAACTGTAATTTTGCTACTGATGAAAATTGTAATGTAAATATTTTTGGAGACAGAGGCTTGCCAAAGGGATCATGACCCACAGGTTGGGAGCCACTGCTCTAGATTGTGTGGAATTGACAATAAAAAGTCACCAGGACAATGGACAACCCACCAGTAGTCATACAATTAAATTAAATTAGCATCAAATGCCACTATTTCCTCAGCTAAGGGTGGTGCTTCCTATATCCCTCCCCTAAGCATGCTGAAACATCCTTATCTTGTGTAGGTAACCACAGCTGCTGTGGGCTCGTGTGTACAGTAGCCATGCCATGTCCACAGCATGGCATTCTGCAGCTCCTCCCTGTCCCCAGTTTCCTGAGTCTTGAGTGGGGGTAAACACAGATGCCCCTTTAGGCTGGAGCCCTCAGTCACTTTTCTTAGCACGCTGACCAGCTATGTATCTCTGCATCGACTTCTGCTCACTACAGAGAGCAGCTCCTTTGAGGTTGAGCACTCAGGTCTGTGGGTATGAATATAAATACCTCAGCAGTTTGACTACGTCCACTTACCAAAACAACAGTAGTACATTCCCCTGTGGGGCCTGTGACCTTCCCAGGCTGACCTCCTTCTGTGGAGCAGACCCTGAACTCAGTTGAGAGCAGGTTATCCCATAACCGGCATGCCCTAGTGTACCCATGGACCCCGACAGATTGTGCTGTGGTGTGAAGGCTCTCCCAGCAAATAAGTTCTGGTCACTTTCCCCTGCAGCATCCTGCTTGGCACCTTTGACACACCAGCAGGGATGGAGTTTTTCAGTGAGCTCCAACTTGGTTTCTCCATTGCAACCAAAACAAACATGCTTTTAAAAACAGAGGCTTAGGTAGCTCCGACTGGCCTCAGACTTGCTCTGTAGCTGAGGATGACCTTGAATTTCTGATCTTCTTGTCTCCATGTTTCCATAACTGGGATTACAGGTGTGTATTTCTGTCGTTGGTGCTACAGATCCAACTCAGGGTTCAAGTGTATGTAGGCAAGTGTGGGTCCCCAAGCCCCACTGGCCTTTTGTGCACCTGTGGTCCCAGGATGCGGAGGAGCTGAGATCAGAGTCTTGGACAACAGAGAAGATGTCAGCTATGACCCTAGAGACGGTTTCAGAGGACAGAAACAAAGGCTAGCTTAATGGGGATAGGGGAGGGAAGAGGCCAAGGAGGAAGCGCTGCAGTGGGGACAGGGACTCTCCAAGCCCTCAGTCAGATTAGCAGACTGCCATCCACATGATTTCTGAGAAGCCCTTTCCCTGGGGAGGAACAGAATCTTGACTGACTTCATCATGATTTGGCCTTTGTTTCTGTAGAGTTGAGTAGGCCCAAGCCTGATTTGGGTAGAGAGCAGCCCCACTCCTGCCGTGCTCTCTGAGAGATGTTTGGGGTGTGGGCAAGGCTCTATCACCCCTCATCTGACTTGGGAACCCACAGGCAACTCTGTCAACTGAACCCTATTCCATAACCAGCCACATGTAAATGATTCCCATTGGCTACACCCTTTTGCATGCTGATTGCCTGGTGCTTTTAAGTTGTCTACTTTGAAATGCTTAGTCTGTGTCAGGCTCCAGGCTTTGAAGATGCCAGAGACAGCATGATGATCTGCGGGTGGGAAATGCACGAGCAACAGAGTGTTGGCACAAGTGAGAAACAGCATGGGTAAGGGACTTGAGACGCACAAGTGTGTGTATGTGATATGCGTGTATGTATATGTGTATTATGTGTGGGTGTGTGTGATGTGCATGTGTGTGTATGTGTACATATATTTGTACTGTGGTGTGTGTGTGTGTATGTGTGTGTGTGGTGTGTGTGTGTGTGTGTGTGTGTGTGTGTGTGTGTGCGCGCGTCTGTGGCTGTTGAGAGGATGGAAAATGGATGAGAGAAGAATCTGCCATCCTGGCCTCAGCACATCTCCTCTCTTACTCGGTCTTGGATATGCACTCTCAAGAACGTGAGCCCAGGGCAGTGATGAGCCAGCAGTGGAGTTCTGTGAGGTTTTTCCCACACTGGGACCCAGTTCTTAGGCACATCCAATTAAGCACGGTAGGTATGGCAGCCAGCATCCCTAGGAAGTTCAGTCTCCAAACCAGCCTCCAGGCTGCCTTGTCCCTGCAGAACAGGAACTCAAGCAGGACCAGATCCTGGAGGCAGGAGCTGATGCAGAGTTGTGGAGGGAGCTGCTTACTGGCTTGTTCCCCATGACTTGCTCAGTCTGTCAGTCTGCTTTCTACAGAACCCAGGACCACCACCCCAGGGATGGCACCACCCATAATGGGCTAGGCCCTCTCCCATATCAATCACTAAGAAAATGTCCTACAGCTGGATCTTATAGAGGCATTTTCTCAATTGAGGTTCCCTCCTTTCAGATGACTCTAACTTGTACCAAGTTGACATAAAACTATCCAGGACAGTGTATGGGTGGGTGGGTGGATTGGCATCGAGTGTGTGGGTGGGTGGATGGATGAAGGCTGGCCTCTTCCTCAAGTCCCTCTTTGCTGGTTTCCCCCAGGATCACTGAGAAGGCCCCTGTCTGCTGTGCCCCAGGGCCTGGTGACTGCAACCCATGAACCTGGCATGGCCCTGTCCTGGCAGCAGGATGGCTGATGCATGCAAAGTGGGCACACACTGGCGCAGCCGAATCTGAAAGCTAATGACATTATTGTGTGGAGACACAATGTCTGTGGGCATTTGCTGACCCGGCTTTGGTGTCGGCTTAGCCTGCATTCTCACCCTGCTTTCCACAGGGATGAACCAGTCACCCATCTTGGCAGCAGCTCCCCTGGGGAAGGTATAAATACCACCTCCCACTGCCTGGGCTTCACGGCACTTGCGGGGGCTGGCGATCTGGTAAGAAGGTCCTGCTGCTTACTCTGCCCTTTGCGCTTCTTTCCCTCTTGTTGGAAATCGTGCAGAGACCAGCACCTGGCCTTGGTTTTCCCTTCTGTTAAGTGGGGAGAGGAGTGGTCTAAACCCCTCTGTCATGGGCTAGGAAACAGCATAGTAGACCAACCTTGTGTACAGCCTTTCTTCTGCTGGAGATTGGGAAGGAAGGCGCGCCTGGCTTATGAACCGGAGGTGGTCCTACCTTGGCCATGTCTAGGTTGCTGAACCAGCTTTCTTGGGTCTAATCATTGTGGCTCAAGCCTCCGGGAAACCTTGTGGGCTGGACCCAGCTGCACCTGCTTCTGGGCACCATGACTTCAGTGTCACTAAATCCCACTGAAAATGACCCTAATTATACCACCCTGGCTGTCCCCTCCTGGGTGCAGAGAACATTCCAGGGCCCTGTCAGATGCACACAGTTGTATGGAGTCTCTCCGTTGTTTGCCTGGTGTAGAGTAGGAAACTGAGGAAACTGAGGCACAGGGAGAGGGTGGGACTTATGGGTGCCGTTCAGCTGCTGGGAGGCAGAGCAAGCACTTGGACTGGCTCAGCTGAGTTCAACACCTAAGGGTAGACAATTTGATGAGCTAGAAGTAGAAGCGGGAGCCTTCCAGCGTGACTCCAGAGAGCAGTTGTCTAGCAATAGGGGAGCAGCCATGGGGGTGGATTCTTCCAAAAGGGGTTCCTTCCACCTGGAGCAGGGCTGGATCATAGTGAAGGGGAGGCCAGAGGCCAGGTAGCTGCTTCTGGAACAATCTGGAACCAGGCAAAAGAAGAGGACTGAGGGCTGTACTGGAGTTGGCCCCATCCTCTGGCAGCTTGATATTGAGGACCAGCAAGGTTCTCATGTGGCCTCCTCATTTCTTCCAGGTCACCTCGACACCAGAGAGTCCACCATGGCCTCAGACCACCAGACACAGGCGGGCAAGCCCCAGCCCCTCAACCCCAAGGTGGGTACCCTGCTGGAGGGAGGGGCAGGCATCCTCCCTGGTGCCCTCTGTACCCTGACCCCCAGGGGACTCAGTCTCTCCCCACGGAACACTCCCTGGGGCTGATTCCCTGTGCCCCTCTGCACCCGAGTGCTCAGTATCAGCTTCAGATTTTAGAGAGTTAACTTTCCCTCCTTATCTGCTGCCCAGCATGCTATTACCCACGAGCAACCCAAGACGGGGCAGAGACTCAATGCCAGTTAGAGAGGATTCCCAGCCCCTCTCCTGCTGTGCAGCCCAGGCCAGTGGCTTGGCACAATGGGAGCGTCTGCTCTACACAGAACAATTGTGCAGGCCCAGAAACCAGGCTCAGCCTCTACCTATGCCCCCACCCCCGCCCGCTGTCTGTGCCTGCTCAGACCACTGCTTCACTTTCTGACTCCCACACTCCTGAGGCGGGGAAAGCTTATTCCAGCCTCTGAGAGCTGGTCACACCCAGTCTGGCCCAGCCCCACCTTCTCGTTCCATCTTCTTGAACTTCACTTTCCCTGAGTGACAGTGGGCAAGCTGTCTTGAGGTGGACTGTCCTCAAGGAGGGAAAAATACTAAACACTTCGTTGGTTAGAGCTAGGGTTCACAGCAACTGGTGTGTCAGCTTGGTGCTTAAGAGGGGGACCTCCCTGGGGGCCAAGTGAAGGAGCAACCACGTGAAAACAGGGGACAGGGAATGGTAAGGGCGCGGGGCAGTGGGGTCAGGATGGGCAAAGGCCTTGAGCTTACCAATGGGTTGGTTGACTTTGAAGAAAAATGACGTGGCTGGGTGCAGTGCTATGATGTGACACACACATATTGTGATGTCACACATGCACTGTGATGTCATAATACACTGCACCATCACATACATATACAGGGATGTCACCCACGTTTTATGATGTCACAGATACATGGAGATATCACATGTATATTGTGAATCACACATGTAATTAAGATCTTCCAACAGTCACAGTAGAAATTGTCAAAAGCAACAGGTGATTAATCTTCATAGTCTCCTTAGTTAAACAGTTCAATCCCACTCTGGCTGTCCTCAGATCCGTGTTTCCTCTGAACAGCACGTGTTAGCACTGACTGCATGTCCCGGGTCATGCAGCTGGTGGCTCTGCACTGGGTAGTGTGTGGCGAAGGGAGCCTGACCCTTCCCCACTGGCCCTTATAGCCTAGGCCAGGTAATAGCCACTGAGCCCCCCTCCCCCGCTGACTTCCATATTCTAGAGTCTTCTCAATGCCCCTGCAGACAGGTTTCTTCCCAGCTCCTCCTTGGACTACACAGAGCAGGGGAACCAAAGCCTGCTGCTGTGCCTGGAGCGGTCAGGGACGGCGAAGGCTGAACTGAGCCCAGGGAATCTGCCATGAGCCCTCTCAGCCACTGCTTCTGCTCCCTTTATCCCGCTAATCCTCAGCCTGGGAAACGGAAGTGCCTTCTCCAGCCAGTGCTGACTCACAGGCCCTGCACCACCCCTCACCCCTCTCCTGTCCACTTCTTCATCCAGAGGTGGCTGCAAGCGTCTGCCTCTGAGGGACAGAGCTGAGTAGCTGGAAAGGGTTCCTGTTCTCAGTACAGTTGTATATGTGGACTCTGTCCATGTTTATCTCATGATTGCGAGGCTTTGAGTGGTCCCTTCACTCTGCAAGTCTCAGGATCCTTGTCTGGATTCCTGCCAGGCCCCTGCCTAGGGCTGACAGGGAAACAGGGTGAGGCGAGGGGGAGGATTTCTAGTAAGAGCCATCTCATATGGGAGGCCATGGGGAGACCTGGAAACCTCCATGGGTAGAGGCTTGGGGAAAGGGCCCAGGAATGTGTGTGGTGTAGGCAGAGGGGCACTCCTGGAAGCTGAGTGGCATCTGGAAAATGGGGTACAGAACCCTAGAACCAGTGCCACAAGCCTCCCTTTTGTCAAGATCCCAGGTTGGTTCTCATGTTCAGTTTGCATACTGCCCACTGCTTTCTGCTGCATCACACAAGTCCGGGCCATGTACCCACCCCTGATCGATAGCAGCTACCCTAGATGATGTGCTGTGGGAAGCTGGGGTATTGCTTAGCGGAAGAGCGGCTGCTGGATGTGTGGAGTGGTCCTGGTTTCATCTCTAGCACTCCACAGACATAAATGAGAGAACACCATGATGTCTCTCATGGCTGAGCGGCCCCTTGTGCCTGCCATTCTGACCGCTTCCTTACCTCTGGTTGGTTCTTCCACCCATCTTATCATCAGGGAGACCGAGGCTCACAGAGCAGTGCCTCCAGGCTCCACTTATGCTCTGTGCCTGTTCTGAGTCAGGGGGCGGAGGCCTGCAGTCCCAGGGCTCTCCGAGCTGGCTGCTCATCTCTTGTTCTTCCCACTTTCCCGTTCCTTCCAGATCATCATCTTCGAACAGGAGAACTTCCAGGGTCACTCCCACGAGCTCAGCGGACCCTGCCCCAACCTCAAGGAGACCGGCATGGAGAAGGCAGGGTCCATCCTGGTGCAGGCTGGACCGTGAGTATCCGGGTGCTCTTACCTAGCCCAGGACTGCTAGCCTGGTAATTGGGATGTTGAATTGGGGGTGTCTGATATTCCTATGCTCCTAGATTGTGTATGATGGGGGCAAGACTTAGGGTTTGGCGTCCGAGAGAGAGTTTGTGCTTAGGAGGCTGGGTTCAAACCCCCACTAGGAAACTTCTAGGCTGTGATGTGTCTGACCGTGGACTTCCCTCTCTGGTACTCAGTCTCCTTTGTGTAGTGGACACCTTTGCCCTGTCTCTGCTCAAGAGAAAGGGGATGTAATTATGGGGACTCCTCTCCCCTCACTATCCAGCGAGGTGCACGAGGGCCGTGTGTCTCTCCTCTCCTCAGCCCTCCTTTGTAAATGTCTTGTGAGTTCTCGGGGTACAGGAGTCCTGTACCAGCCAGGTGTTGAGTGTGATGTCTGAGTCTAATGGCCCTGTATAGGCAGAATTATTAGCACGCACAGGGAGCCGGGCTCTGCCTCTCTGGAACACGGGCCTCCACCATTTCGAGCATGTCTGACCTCATCCCCTTTTGCCATTTTGATGGAAGAATTTCCCAAACATATTTTTAAAATTGAAAGTAAGTTTTAGCGTGTTTGGTTACTTGTGTGTGTTGAGGGGGGTAATGACTGAGGGTGGAACCCAGGGCTTCACCTATGCAAGGCAGCCCCACCACCGAGTTATTCCTTCTCTATAAAACTGTTTTATATACAATATGTCTTGATTTTTAAAACTATTTTAAAATTGTTTTCTGGGTTTGTTTTGTTTTGTTTTTTGAGGGTCTCATTACTTAGTTCAGGTGGGTTTTGAAGTCCCTGGTGATAGAATTCTGGGAAGAAAAATAATTCTTGCTTAAAATCTGTACCCAATATTAGGAAGGAATAACTCAGCAAAGAGTTGTGTCCCCCCCCCCCCACTCCCAATTTTGACTTCAGCTTACCCATCAGAAATATCCATCATTAAGATTTTGGTATAAATGTAGATTTTTTTTCTTGTGCATGTATTTGTGAGTTTTTTGAAAAATAATACATTGGGGTGGTGGTAATCGTGCGGTGTCTGTGGATCGCACAGAGGCAGCAGTGCCTCCCTGTCGGAAGTCACCCTTCATGGTGGCAGAACAGTCCGAGGTCCCTATGCATCAAACCACGAGAGATTTTAAGGTACTTACTCGGGCTCCACCGCAGACTCCTGGGCTTAGGGCTCAGGAAGCCACCTCAAACCAAATCCTGGTTGTATTTATGTCCAGCTGAGTTTGTGAACCCAAACTGTCTGTCGTTGTGTATGGTGGCTTTGTACGTGTTCCCTAATTTATCCACCCTCCAGGCTGTTGGGTGTTGTAAGACCGCCATGATGAATAGCTTTGTTCAGCGTGCCTGAGCTCTAACTGCTGTTCTTAAGAACACAGTACCTAAAACCGCTCACAGGACCTGCTGCTGTAAGTCACCCTTTAAGTGCATGAGACAGAGACAGTTGCCTCCCTCACCGAGGACTTAGATCTGAACAGCCACCACCGCCACACAGGAGGAGAGTGTCTTTCTACCATGGGACCACACTCGAGGTCCCCCCTTTCTCTTCCCTATTTATCCTGTGGGCCTTGCCCTCCCAAGAGAGCGCTGTGGATTACAGGGAACCCTGTCACATCCACAGGTGTCAGGCAACCAAGAGTGTCTGGGGAGGGGAACCCCATCTGCTCCAAGCAAGCGTGCGCTCACAGTCTTCTGTTCCCTGAAGTGGGGTACAGTAGTCCTTGCACAGTGCCTCAAGGCATCTGGTGTCCCAGGTCCCCTGAAGGTGATTTAGGGTACACTGGAGGCTGTGGCCATTGAAGAGATGCAACTCGAGCCTCTTTAGATTGTAGTCCAGGTTTTCACCAGCACAGAGCGGTCACTGGACATCTCTGTACCATGAATCTAGAAGTTAGAACCCTGTGTAAAGCCAAGTAGAGAGACAGCGGGAAGAATTGAGTCTGGAACCTGCTGTGGAAGAAGCTGTGACCTGCATGACCTTGAGTCCCAGAGCTGTGCTCAGTGGCCAGCTGATGGTGCTCTCCCCTCTCCACGCCTGGCTGAGGTCACCCTGTCTACTTGTAGTCTCTAGGCTGAGGCATGCACACTGTGGACACCGGCCAGCAGCACTAGATAGATAGGATCGTGGGGCTCTTGTTCTACACTCAAAACTGGTTATTACTTTCCCAGCATCCTCTTGGCCTTAGGGTACTGGGTGTATGCACTGTGATCTGTGGCCAAGCTGTCCTTCAGACTGGTCACTTAGTTCTCCCATGTGCTGCAGGAGGTCAAGGGCAGTGGGGCCTGGGTTCTGGATAACCGAGGTCCTCTTGTGCTTAGCCTCTCTGTATTTGTGTTTAGGTGGGACCAGTGCAGAGGGGCTGAGTGCCAGGGCCCTGCTGGCCATGGAATGCCCAGTGAAAGACCCTTTTTTGTGTCTTGCAGTTGGGTGGGCTATGAGCAGGCCAATTGCAAGGGCGAGCAGTTTGTGTTTGAAAAGGGCGAATACCCACGCTGGGACTCTTGGACTAGCAGCCGGAGGACAGACTCCCTGAGCTCTCTGAGGCCCATCAAAGTGGTAAGCCCTTCCTGCCTTCTCTTACACCTGCATTGGAGCCGGAGGAGCGGAGTTCGGGAGACTCTCTGCCCACACTGTGCTCTGGTCAAGGACCTCCTTTGTGGGGTGTGGTCAAAGGCATTTGGCCTCCTTGAGCCTCTGTTTGATCACCTGCGATTAGAACTTCAGTTCTTGCTACCAGAGACTCCCTCATTCCTAGCACAGTTCCAGGGGCTGCCATTCCCAGGACAACTCCTGTGGGTGTGTCCCTTAGGGCCAGGCTCAGTTAGCAATCATGAGTATTAAAGAAATCCTGGGGTTTGGGGGAAGGGGAAGATACTTCAGTTAATGTGAGCTTCTAATCTATTTCTGACCCTGATTCTTACTAGCATGTGAACTTTTGGGTAGCAAAAGGACTCAGCAATGCTCACTTATGTACCCAAACCTTCCAAAGCCAGATTTGTACCTCCTGGAGCTCTGTAGAAGATTGGATCTCCCCAAGACCTGAGCTCTTATGTTGACTCTGCTCCTCTTAGCTGAGTGACTTTGGGAGAGTCACTTGACCTCTCTGAGCCTCAGTTTTCTTGTGTGTCATATGGTATAACAGCTGTGGAGAGGATGAGGTAATAATTGAGAAAAACTTCACTGGGACAATAGATCTGGAGATGGTGGGAAACCCTGCACCTGCTGGGGACACCGGAAGCCTGCATGCTGCATGCTGTCTGTGTGCAGGCAGGTGCTATTGTTTATAAAACAGAAAGTGAAGGTGGAGGGAGGGGACCTGGAATCTCAGGACCAAAATGCTTCCTGAGTGCAAGATCTGAGATTTCTTGTCCCATGCCAGTCATTCCATAGGCATCCAGTCACCAGGCAGGGTGCTCGTCCCACCTCCCACCATGAGGTGGGTGATTGGCAGAGGTGGGTGAAGGGGGGTAGGCTTCATTCACCCCTCCATTCACAGGATAGCCAAGAGCACAAGATCATCCTGTATGAGAACCCCAACTTTACCGGTAAGAAGATGGAGATTGTAGATGACGATGTGCCCAGCTTCCACGCCCATGGGTACCAGGAGAAGGTGTCTTCTGTGCGGGTGCAGAGCGGCACGTGAGTGTGACCCCAGACTTAGCCTCTGGGACCCCGAGTCCTCTTCTGCCCTGAGCTCACTGGGTTTGGGGAGAGTCATTGCTTTGTCTTGCACCCACCCTCAGATCCTGGGTGGGAATCACCAGCCTGTGCTGGGCTGTGCTCCCATCCCAAACCCCAGCGTCTACCGGGGCAGGTGGAAGCAGCAGGTGCCATGAATGGAAAGATCTTAGCTCAGAGGGAAGAAGTTGGAGCTTCTGCCCCTGCAGACCCCTGAGCCTGTGAACAGACTCAAGGAGGAATTCCACTTTGACACATGACCTTGGCTGTGGAAATCTCACTGTGAGCGGATCCTCAGGCAATGTGTGCTGGGTGACGCATACAGTCATCATCCTATACCCACAGCTCTGCTGCTGAGCTTTAACCAGCCATGGATGAAACATTCTGGAGGAAACACACACATGCACATCCACACGAACCCACATACACACGTGGACCCAAACTAAACACAGATGAGTTTTTCTGTTGCTGCCCTCAACAACACAGTGTAATGGCTGTTTTCATAACACTGTGAGGACCGTAGGGCAGGGATAAGAAGTCACCTAGAGGGTGGTGCGGTTAAGATCACTTTCTGCATAAGCATGAGGACTTGAGTTCAAATCCTCAACAACTGTGTAAAAGGCCAAGTGTGGCCCACATCATACCTGTCATCCCAAAGCTGTGGGAGGTGGAGACAGGAGGATGGCTGAGGCTTGCTGGATGCCAGCTTGGCTCCAGGTTCAGTGAGAGACCCTGTATCAAGGGAACAAGGAGGACAGTGACAGAGCCGGTCACCCAGTGTCCTTCTGTGGCTTCTGAGAGCCTCATCTGTACATGGGTGAATACCCCCCCCCCCCACACACGAGAGTCTGTCAGTGTTGGATCCGTACCTTAGGTCATGCTCACAGACACCAAAGACCAATACACACGCCTGGGAGTGGAGTTATTTGTGGTAGAAACAAGCATTGTACTAAGAAAGAGCAGAGCACTCTAAAAATGGGAGTGGGCAGGGTGGGATGGGGGGTCTGGTTCTTCCTGAGTCACCCCACATTCCAGTGCCAGGCATCTCTCCTCAGGCTCTGCCCCATGCAGCCTAAGCTCTCAGGGGTCACCAGCCTGCCTCAGTGCTTCTCTCCTAGCGTCCTGCCTTGTGCTTTCCCGGCCCACCCCTGACCACTCCGCCACTGCTGCTGAGTGCTGTGGTCCCAGAAGCCTTTGCGAGAGAATCAGGGTGATGATCAGTCTGTCTGGATTCAGGTCCCTAGCAAGTGGCAGTTCGCAGTCAGCCCTCTTGACTGTTCACACCACAGAAACTGGTGGATGCTTTAAATCATGGTGTTGGTTCCCCAACAAAGCGAGCTTGACCGTGTGCCCTGGTTTCCTAGGGTTTGTCAAGCCCCACCAATATAAACCACTGTGTACAGCCGGCATCTGTCCTTGGCTGATTTAATTTGCTCACCACTGCCAAGTGTCATGCACTGTGCCAGGTACTCCAGATTTGAAGGCAGATGGGGTCCTCCAGAGGTACAACTGTCAATCATCTAAAGTCCACACAAATCTAAGGGGCTTCTGTGAGGCTCCTGGGCTGATATCTGAAGACAAGAGTAGGACTTGCGGGGCAGCGAGGGCCCGAAGGGCATCCAAAGAAAGCTGCGTGAGGCGGCCCTGCGGTGAGAGGGAGAGGAGGCCCTCAAGGGCGTTCTTGCTCTCTGAGGTTGATGCAGAGGATGGAACACAGGGATGCTGGGCAGGGACGGAGGGAAGAGTCCTCTGGGCAAGTCCCTCAGCTTGGGCTGGGGAAGATTTGTCATTTTCATCGAGTGCTCTGGAGTTAGTGACACGCTGCCTGGAGAAGGCTCTAAAGGTGGGTGGGTGATGGAGTTCCATCCTCTCTCCCTTTCCTCAGGCCTTGCTGTTAGGCACTGGGTCAAGATGGGAGTGTCCCGAGGAGATGCAGGGGCCCGTATGATTCTAAGATTTTGTGGAATTTGAGGTTTGTGTTAGGAGGTAATGAGCTCCCTATCAGGAGAAGGAAGTAAGCGCAGGTTCAGGGTCAGAGGGTGGGGCGGAGAGTGGCATCCCAGCCTTTCCTCCTCCTCCTGGTGTCAGGATGCCCCCACCTGTGTCTCCTTTCAGCTCACATGCCCCACACCTCTGCCTGCAGGTGGGTTGGGTACCAGTACCCTGGCTACCGTGGGCTGCAGTACCTCCTGGAGAAGGGGGATTACAAGGACAACAGCGACTTCGGGGCCCCTCACCCCCAGGTTCAGTCTGTGCGTCGCATCCGTGACATGCAGTGGCACCAGAGAGGCACCTTCCACCCCTCCAGCTAGAGCCCCAACCTCCCCCTCCCCAGGGGCCAGGCCCACCACCCCGGGGCCTCCTGATACCAGAGTGAATAAAGTGTGGCTTGCAACATGTCTGCTGTGGGTCTTTTATTGATGATGTACCTGGGGCACACGTGTGCATACGGAGGGGAGGGAGAGGGGCAGATAGCAGGCATCTGGGCTGAGGTTTGTGATAAGCCTCCATTGAATCTTACATCTCTGCCATTCATTCCACAGCTGTGTGACCTAGAACACACTGGCAACCTCTCTGAGCCTCTGACTATCTGGTTTACCACTCCACTGCCAAGTCCAGTGTGGCCTTGTATGGTACTCTCCAGGGTGGGTGACGGTGCCTGGTCCACTTTCTGTCACCCTCACTGTCTGTCATCACTACAGACCAGGGCACTGGCTTTTGTATCTGCCATGGATCTAAGGCCCTGCCGTGTCCACCACATCTGGGGAGAAGCTCAGCCACATGTCTGCGCGTGCTCAGGTTCCCTGCTCCTCACTCTGTCCTTGGGTTGGTTTGGTCTCTTGTGTGGCCATCCTAGAGCCCAGCTAGGAGGTCACATCACAGGAGGAGGGAGGCTGTGAAGGCCTCACTCACAGGCTCTATCCCAGGAGACCTCTAAGAATTGCGCTGTTCCCATGAGGGATGAGCAGGGAAGGAGAAAACAGGTGCGTGAGGGTAGTGTCTCCTTCTCAAGGTGGATGCTGGGTCTCTCTTCACCTCTTCTGGTAGCTCTGAGTATCATTTTAAAACATGGCGAGCTCAAATCTCAAGCCGCCCCCGTCCCATGGTTTTCATAGTCCTTAAGTGTTCTTCCCAACCCCAGGACACAGAGCCAGGCTCCAGTGCCCATGAGTGTTTGAGACCTTTGCTCTCGGTGCTCACGTTCTTACTATTTCTGTGCCTTGAATGAATTAAAACCCAGCTTCTCCTTTGGTTTTCCTTCACTCGGAGCAGCCACTAAAGAGTGCAGGGCACTGAAGAACCCCACAGGATTCTGTTCATAGGCTGTCTGCTCTGTCCCTGTCATCTCCTGTGTATTCTGACCTTGTTGGTATCAGACTGTTGCTTTGCAGGTGGGGTGACAGCCCCCAAGGTTAGTCTGGAGAATGCTTGGAAACTCTTGGTCATTTAAACACTCTTTTGAAGCACCTCCTCCAACATGGAAAAATGAGAAACAGCGAAGGCATATCAGTCTGTGATCTGTCGCTGTAACAAAATGCCAGAGGCGAGCTACTCATGAAGAGAGACAGTGGTTCCATAGGCTGGAAGTTCAAGACCAGGCAGCACCTCTGTACACAGGGTTCCTTTGGAAGGGTGACAGGGTCGAGCAATGGAAGGGAGCCAATTGTGTACAGAAGGGGCCAAGCTCACTCTGTGAATGATGTCCCTCACCCTACCAGATATGATTCATGGCTTCCAGTGATGGAGTCCCAGTAGCTTTAGCGCCCTGCTCTAAACCCTGCCTCTTTTTGTAAGATTAAAATGTTTTTAGCCTTATTTATTTCATTTTATGTGTACGAGTGTTTGTCTACATGCACATGTGTGCATCTCATGTGTGCTTGGTATCTGAGGAGGTTAGGAGAGAGCACTGGATCCCCACACTGGAATTACACATGGTTGGAACCACAATGTGGACTTTGGGAATCAAACCCAGGTTTTCTGCAAAAACAGCCAGTGCTTTTAGCCATTGAGCCTCTCGAGTTTCTCAGCCCTGATTCTCCTTAAAGGTCCAAGCACACCGGAGGTTCACTTGCAGCGCCTGAGCAAGTTCTAATAACGCTCATGTCCTTGCTCCTTCTTCAACCACAGCTGTGAAGGCGCTGCTTTCTTCCTGGGTCTAAAGATGGGAATTGAGCCACAGTAATTATTATGGATGAAGCTGCATTATTCACGAGGTGCAAATCTGGCCACGGGAACTCATAATGGAGGACATTCTTTGGAAGTCAGTTGCTGCAAATGTAACACAACAGTGCCTGAGTAGGGAGTCCCTAATCCAACATGAGGGCGTCGTTATGCAAAGGGGAAACACAGACATAAACACACAAAGTCATGGCGGGTTGTGTGTGATCGTTGGTCTTCATGATCAACCTGATGGGACTGGAATCACCCACGGGACACACTCTGAATGAGTCTGTGGGGGAATGTCCAGGAAGGAACAACTGAAAATGATGATGGCCACTCTCAAAGGAGAGGCAATGCCTCCTAATAAGAGGTCCACTGCGGGAAGCAGGGTGGGCCCACCTGCGTTTACCCATCTGAGCGAGTGTCTGTTGCTGCTGCCATTGTCCTGCATGGACACCAGACTCCGGCAGCTTCAGCCCTCCTCTGAAGACTCACCACAGGCCCTCCTGGACTGCAGAGCTGTACCAGGGATTCTCTAGCATCCCTGTGGACTGAGCGGCTTCTGGGTTCTCTATTTGTCCAGTATGTGAGGGGTCATTGTTATACTACTTAGTCTGGCTATGTGAGCCAACAGGGATAAATCTCTTTTATTGTGTCTTTCACTACTTCATTACAGAGTTGGTTCTTTCCCCCTGGGGAACCCTGACTAACACTGCACTGTTACCCAAGGAAGTCCTGAAGCTGCTGGGACAGGCTCCCTGCAGCCTGCAGGAGTGGACTGCCCCTGGCACTCCAGTCTCAGACGCTCAGCCTCCAAAACAACACCTGTCTTGTTCTCTGTCCCAGCACATTCACATGGCAGTGGCAGGAGAAAAGAGACATCCCTGGACCAGGTGAGGGCTTCCCAAGAGGTGAAATGTTTAGAGACATGGAACTTTCCGGGTAAAATTGAGGTGAGAAACAGTCTCAGCAAAAGGAACAGATGGGAAAGTGGGGCAAGCAAGAGGCATAGCGAGTTGTCCGCCCACCCACCTCCACCCCCGCCGGGCACGTGGGAATCTTGAGATGCGGGTCCTGAGAGATTAGGGATGTGAGTGTTGATAGCAGGAGGGGTGGGTGGCTCCAGGGAGAGCGCGGCTTCTCATCGACAGGTCAGCCTCTCACAACGTGACTGGTAAAACTTCAACAGACATTCTTTGCTTCAAGATCTGCTAATCTGGGGGCACCCAGGGGGTCAGCTAATCTCACATGGGTTGTCAAAGATGTCTCTCAGCAGGGAAGGGCTCACAGGCTGAATGTGGCTGCTGGCTGGACCTCAGCTGCGGCTGTCCTCTTAGACACCCCCAGGTGGGTGTTTCTTGGTGCGCTGGCCTCCCCACCCCAAGGTTTCCAGGAGTGGGTGCCCCAGGAGGAAGATGCAGCTGACTGTCATCTTTGTGACTGGTTCCCCATTCTCTAGAGGCGTCAGGGTCATGTGGGGTTGCACAGGTTTGGGAGGAAGGAACACAGTTCCCACCAGTCATTAGGACATCTGGTGGTGGCCATCTTCAGAAAACATAGTCTTTCACTGAGGCACTTGGGATGTAAAGAATGGGCTTCCGTAGGGCATGGCCGAAATCTGGTGTGTAAATTCAAGCAGGACGCAGGCTCTCTTGGGTCTGGGATTTCCCTCTGTATGCTGTGATTACCATTGATAAATAAAGGAACTGCTTTGGGCCTATAGCAGAGCTATAGGGGAACAGAGCTGGGGGGTGGTGGACTAAACAGAATGCTGGGAAAAAGGAGGCGGAGTCAGAGAGAAGCCATGTAGCCCGACTGGAGCCTGCTGGAACTTTACCCAGTAAGCCATTGCCACGTGGCGATACACAGATTAATGGAGATGGGTTAAATTAAGATGTAAGAGTTAGCCAATAAGAAGCTAGAGCTAATGGTCAAGCAGTGATTTAATGAATACAGTTTCTGTGTGATTATTCCAGGGCTAAGCAGCTGGCAACCAACAAGCAGCCTTCCTTCAACACAGGACTAGTAGCTGGTCCGAGCCCCTGCCTCCCCTCCCATTGTCTGTCGCAGTAGGGTGTTGTCTGCCCACTACTTGTGTCCTCCCATGTCCATCCCCCTAGTTGTCCTGGAAGCCTCTTCTGGTCCCCAAGGACCGTCACCTTTCTCAGTTCATCTGGGAGTCATTTCCCCGAGCAGCCACCAGGTGTCAGCAAAGCGCCATCTTCGGCGCGCCGTCAGTCACCGAGTTGGGCGGGGCCTCGCGACACCCTGGCTGCGGAATGCTGCAAGGCTGAGTTTCTGGGGTCCCACGCGGGAGCGCTTGCGGTACACTCACCGACTCTGAAAACACAGGGTACCTACAGGGAAAAATCAGTGTTTCGTCTTATGTTTCCATTCCCCCCGCCCAAAAATTGGAACACAAACCACCGCGGAGACAAAATGAAAAATGTTTTATTCTTGGCTTCCACGCTACTGGCCACATCGTTAGGGGTCGCTCGGCTTCTTGTGGGTTTCTGCGCGTGGGAGCCCACGAGCCTTCCGAGAAAAGAGCTGGATGGGCGGTGTCTTCCACAGGAAAAGCCCTGCACGTGTGTAAACTACAGCGCCAAACAGTCTCCACGAAACTTCAGGAATCTGAAATTTTAATTTTATTCTCGCTTATACAAAAAAAATGACTCTCTTTGACTCCTCCCCCTCTCCCAAACATTTAAAATATAAAAATGTTTTTCAAAAGAAGTTGATGTGTGGCCTAGGAACACATCAACTAAACACCACGTTCCCACATGGCGAGGGTTTCATAAAGTTTTGTAGTCGCAGAACAAAAGAAAACCACAAATCAAGGCATTTTTTTAAATATTGGGGGTGACATCAGGGAGGTAGGTTACAGCCAAGTCGGGTCATCGTAGCTGCATCTCAGATGCTGTCTCTCAGCTCCCTCCGCCTGTTGGTTGGTGGACATCAGCATAGCTGCATCTCAGATGCTGTCTCTCAGCTCCCTCCGCCTGTTGGTTGGTGGACATCAGCATAGCTGCATCTCAGATGCTGTCTCTCAGCTCCCTCCGCCTGTTGGTTGGTGGACATCAGCATAGCTGCATCTCAGATGCTGTCTCTCAGCTCCCTCCGCCTGTTGGTTGGTAGACGGCTTTTCTTAATTGGGGTTCCCTGCTCTCAGATGACTCCAGCTTGTGTCAAGTTGACATAAACTAGCAGTGCCCAGACACAGTTTCTTTCCAGAAATTCTCCCTCACAACATGGACCAGGGACAGCTCTGCCACAGGCATCAGGGGATGTCTGCTGACACTCTTAGCTCTCAGCTAGATCTTAACCTCTTCCGAAACGTTTCCCATGGAAGTCAGAAGAATTGAACTTAAGCAACCATCTTCTCAGCCCCTCAATCTTCCCCTCCTCCAGACTCCAATAGGTGCTTTCTCTTCATCCTTATTAACCCTCGCTTGCCCATCCTCACCAGACTCCATGAGTTCATCAACACCTCATCCACCCCCTGTAACTGTGTCTTCCCCACTGGACTGTGAACTTAAACCAGGTGAGTTCACCCCAGGATCCTCAGCCTGTCACACAGCCCCTGAGACACAGCAGGTGTGTGGCAGCTGCTAGCTGTGCATAGGTGTGAAGATGGAACTCCATTCCTCCTGGGCACAGGCCTCCAGACTTAGAGTGCTGTTGACATTCTCAGTCACTGAGGGTCCGCGGGGGGTTGTGTCTTCACTCACATCCCAGGGACCTCCCTCTGCCCTGGCTGGATGGGATCATCGACCTCTGCTGACTGAGTCTGCTCCTTCCCACCTGTACATGCCCTTTTGGCCTGGAGACAGCCTCCCAAGGAGCTGATGGCTTTTGTGGGACGTTGGTTCCACTTAGCAGCCTCTGTACCCTTCACCACACCCACAGACTCCCAGCAAGGCACTGAGGAAGCCATCAGAATTTTTTCACAGATGTGGGTGCCTCGCCCCGGTCAGAACAGCACAGAGTTAGAGCTGAAAGATAGCTTTTCTTCCACTGCCCGTTGGTGCTTTGCAGCCTCCATCCCCTGGGCACCTCTGGCATGGGGCAGGATACTGGGTGAAGGATGGATAGTGGGGATCAAAGCCTTCTGAGAGCTCTTGTTGTAGAGATTTTGGTGACTTGACTCAGTGGCTGCATAGGAAGCAAACAAGCAAACCAACCAACCGCCTTTCAGTTATTTCATTATTTTTAAGTGTGCCAGTGTTTGCCTGCATGTATGCTGTGCACCATGTACGTGCCTAGAACCCTCCAAGGCTAGAAGAGGGCATGAGTTCTCCTGGCACTGGAGTTACAGATGGTTGTGAGCTACCGTGTGGGTGCTGGGAACTGAACCCAGGTGACAGGGTATGGTGGCAGACCAGGGGTGTAGAGAGGGACATCCTTCACTCCAGGGCCTCTCTGTGTGTCGTGGACCTGTCCCTGCATTGCAAATCAGGGCGACAAACTGGAATGTCTCCACACTTGACCCTAGACAAGTGATCTTGGCGAGAACTGTCTGTGTTAGGAGCAGTTAGGGCAGATGGGTAAATACTTAAGCATGACACTAGGTAGGGTTCAAGCAGGCTTACAGGGAGGGAGGGGGCACTTCAGGACGTGTTAAAGGAGGCACACACTTGTTTTTACCTTCTATGTGGTATGCACTCAGATAAGCTGTTTGGAATAGCAGGGTCAAGGGTCAAGCCTATCAATGCTAAGATGTGAAAACTGAGGCCCAGAGCCTTGTATTATGTGAGAACTGGATACCTGGAAATGTTCTGGACAGGGCTTCAGGGCAGCTTCCTGGCAGAGTGCCTGCCTGGCATGGCGGGTCAGCTGGTCTTACCTCTGCCCTCCACACTCCATGCTTTTAGGTGTACACGTGTGTTTGATATATGTTTGATGCGCACTTACACAGCCACTCTTACAAGTGCATGAGGGTGGGGCTTCCAGGTAGAGGAGTTCAGGGGGCAGGTGGATCACTCAGTCAGAACATGAGGGAAGCCGTGGGTTCCACCCACATTAGCCCACTAATTCATCAACCCGGTATGGTGACGTGTATCTGGAATCCAGGCACTTGACTCTTGGAGGCAGAGGGATCAGAAGTTCAAGGTCATCTTTGGCTACAGAGGTAGCTCAAGGTCAACCTGAATTGTTTGAGATTCTGTCTTTAAAAAAGTAAACAAGAGAGAGATGGCTTAGCAGTTAAGAGTACAGGCTGCTCTTCCAGAGGACCAGGGTTCAGTTCCCAGCACCCACATGGCAGCTCACAGTTGTCTGTAACTCCAGTTCCAGGGGATCCAACACCTTCACACCAATGCACATAAAATAGGTTAAATAAATTAATATTTTAAAAAGTAAATAAGAAGTAAAAAGAGGAAACGGAAGGGAGCTCCATTGTGTTCTCTGATTCTCCCATCCACACAGGCTACTCATACGTGTGCTCCCCCACCTGCGCCCAGTCCCCAGTCTCCATCCCTTTGTCCACTGCCCACATAGTTGACCTTGGAGCTTTGGTTGTGGGCAGTGGGATGAGCATCTGTGGAACAGGCGCCTTCATCAGCAAGGGGACATTTGTGAGGACCGGTGACAGCCCCATTTGGCCTCTTAACTGTTTCCTTGGCATCAGCTCTGTTTGTTTGTTTAATGAAAAAAACCTGGATTTTAGCCTTAATTTATGTAGGAAGTTGTTAAAAAGCATAAACAAGTACACCAACACATACACAGGGCTCCAGAAAGGTGCTGGGGGACACACAAGCACACTAACACACATGTGGGGCTCCAGGAAGGTGCCGGGGGACACACAAGCACACTAACACACACACACAGGG